>NC_057811.1:458708258-458825078 GCF_018294505.1 Triticum aestivum | reverse complement strand
GGCCTGCCGGCTTCCCCGACGACCCAGCCTGCCGGCTCCCCCGCAACCCGGACGCCGACTTTTGGCGCGACCCGGCCGTTCGCTTCCGCCGCGTCCCGCTCCTACCGGCTCGTCAGGCAGAGCATAAAAAGAATAGAGAGAAGAAAAGAAGAGGTCGGCTGGAGTGTGTCCGACTGCACACAGCCGGGTGTTAGAAAAAAAGAAAAAAAAAGAGAAAGCAAAACTTGTATACGGGCATGCATGGCGGGTTGCACGTCCAGGAGCACGGCCGCGTGTGCGTGGCCGGCTGCACATCCGCTGCGTGGCCGGCTGCATGGCCAGCAGTCCAGCCGGCTGCTCTGGACGACTCCCCGCGTCGTCACTCAGTCGGCTGACCGGCTGTTCGCTTCGACGCCTTGCCAACTGGAGGCTCCAGTCGGGCCCCGCCACCTGGCAGTCGGGCCTGATCGACTGTGGCGTCCCTCGAGCACCCGGAGGCTCGGACCACCTGCCGGAGATCAACCTCCGCCTCGTCTGCGCCAAAAAGCAATGTAAGCTCCTCACCCGCTTATTTTTGCACCACGCAAACACGGATAACCCCGAGCGACGCTCGGGGAGCACCTCCGTTTTTATTACAGTTGCGCCACTGTTCGCCCTGGCGCCAGCCAGAGTTGGCCCGGAGGCTGGCCGCTTGGCCTGAGACGTTAGTTCCCGCAGACGGCTTAGTAGCGTGCGCGGTACCAAAGGCCCACTCTTAGTCACAGACCGCGGAGCGGCTGTCCGGCTAGCAAGAGTGAACGCTGGAGGCCACCCACGCGAAAAACGTCCGGGAAGAAAAAATGGTTCGGGCGACCCGGTCGTTTCTTTTACGAGTATCTGCTCGATCAAATCTGCTTCCAGAGTCTGAGTACTGTACACTCCACTCCGTGGCCCACTCTCAGCCACAGACCGCAGAGCGGCTGTCCGGCAAGCGAGAGCACAAGCCAAAGAGTGGAGGGAACATGAAAAAGATTGAAGGGGGCTCGGACGAAACCGAGTCGGCACCCTCCGCATAAAATTTTCAATGCTAAAAGCAAACATTTGATATATCTGCGCGGACTAACTTTGTTTTTTGCATGAGCATTTCCGTGGGAAACCCGCCTCCTCACTCGGAGGCTCGGAGGCTACGCCCAGTGGGTAAGCTGGCGCGCCCCCACTGGAAGCAAACCGCGCCGGCTGCAGCCTGCAGCCGGCTGTCAGCAACAGCACCAGTCGGCGGACCTCGCGACCGCGCCCGACACCATCAGTCGGCGGACCCCGCATCCGCGCCCGACAGCACCGGCCAGCGGATTTCGTGTCCGCGCCCGGCACCCTCGACGCCATCGTCTGCACCAACAAACGCGAAAAGCCTCCGCCCATCTTTTCCAAGTTGCCCGGAGGCTCGGAGGCTACACCCAGCAAGTGCGCTGGCGCGCCCCCGCCCGAAGCCGGCTGTCATCGTCATTTTCTACATCAACACCCGCCAAAAAACCTCCGCCCAACTTTGCCAAGCTGCCCAGAGGCTTGGAGGCTACTGACGGAGTAATTGACCAAGGGTACCCCGAAGACGGCGAGACAATAATTCAAGACATCGGGGCTAGCAAAGCCCCTCAGTCCGACTGCCCGGCCGCTCCTGCCGGCTCCCCGTCCGACTGCTCAACACAGCCGGCTGCCGACTGCGCGAACCAGCCGGCTGCCCACTTCAGCCCGACCCGACACCGACAAGACACCGACGTGACGGCCATACCGCGGACGAGACGGCTGTACCACGACGCCATCATCTACAGTGTACCTGTCCCCTTGGCACTATTCTATAAAGGGCCCAGGGAACAAGCATGACATGCACCATGCCTACATAGCTTGGTTTGTAAGCTACCCATGGTAGCTTACAGCCAAAGCCACTACCCCCATGCCTATATAAAGGCACACATCCATCCATCCATGGGGGATGGACTCACACACACATGCATACATGCTCACGTATGGACACACACCCATACGGCCACAAGCTCCACCCACGGCCACTAGTGCCAAGTGCACCATGCCACACACTCTTGTGCACACATATTTACACAGATACCAGATCAGATGCACTTGGCACTGATCTCAGATACAGCTCTAGGAGCACTCTGTACCAGATATACCACAGATATTCAGACATGCAGGAGTAGGGGTATTATCTCTCCGGAGAGCCCCGAACCTGGGTAAACTAGCGCGTGCTACTCGCATACCCGCTCCCGGGCCTATCAGCAGCAGTCTTACCCTCACACTAAGCCCTTGTGGCATCTGTCGACTCGCAAGCCCCCCGTGAGAATACCCCGACATCTAGGCAATGATCATGAATATAGGCATCACATCCGTGTCAAGTAGATCGAAACGATTCTGCATCTACTACTATTACTCCACACATCGACCGCTATCCAGCATGCATCTAGAGTATTAAGTTCATAAGAACAGAGTAACACATTAAGCAAGATGACATGATGTAGAGTGATAAACTCAAGTAATATGATATAAACCCCATCTTTTTATCCTCGATGGCAACAATACAATACGTGCCTTGCTGCCCCTACTGTCACTGGGAAAGGACACCGCAAGATTGAACGCAAAGCTAAGCACTTCTCCCATTGCAAGAAAGATCAATCTGGTAGGCCAAACTAAACCAATAATTCGAAGAGACTTGCAACGATATCAAATCATGCATATAAGAATTCAGAGAAGAACCAAATATTATTCATAGATAAACGTAATCATAAATCCACAATTCATCGGATCTCGGCAAACACACCGCAAAAGAGTATTACATCTAATAGATCTCCAAGAACATCGAGGAGAACTTTGTATTGAGAATCAAAGAGAGAGAAGAAGCCATCTGGCTAATAACTATGGACCCGAAGGTCTGTGGTAAACTACTCACGCTTCATCGGAGAGGCAATGGTGTTGATGTAGAAGCCCTCCGTGATCGATTCCCCCTCCGGCAGATCACCGGAAAAGGACCCAAGATGGGATCTCACGGGTACAGAAGGTTGCGGCGGTAGAAAAGTGGTTTGGTGTCTCCCCCTGATGTTTTTAGGGTATAAGAGTATATATAGGCGAAAGAAGTACGTCGGTGGAGCTTCGTGGGGCCCACGAGGGTGGGGGCGTGCCTACCCCCTGGGCGCGCCCTCCTTCCTCATGGCTGCCTCGCGGCGTTCCAGACTTCAACTCCAAGTCTTCTGGATTGCGTTTGTTCCCAGAAAGATCATCGCGAAGGTTTGATTCCGTTTGGTATTTCTTTTCTGCAAAACACTGAAATAGGCAAAAAAAAGGAAACTGGCACTGGGCCTTTGGTTAATAGGTTAGTCCCAAAAATAATATAAAAGATCATATTAAAGCCCATTAAATATCCAAAACAGATAATATAATAGCATGGAACAATAAAAAATTATAGATACGTTGGAGACGTATCAAGCATCCCCAAGCTTAATTCCTGCTCGTCCTCGAGTAGGTAAATGATAAAAACAAAATTTTTGATGTGGAATGCTACCTAACATAATTATCAATGTAATTTTCTTTATTGTGGCATGAATGTTCATGTTTATTTGTTTCAACTACATGTGTGAACATGTGCCAAGTCAAGCCACTCGAATCATTCAAAGGAGGATACCACCCTATCATACCACATCACAACCATTTTAACAGCATGTTGGCACGCAAATTAAAGCATTATAAACTCCTAGCTAATTAAGCATGGCATAAGCAACTATAATCTCTAATTGTCATTGCAAACATGTTCATTCATAATAGGCTGAATCAGGAACGATGAACTAATCATATTTACAAAAACAAGAGAGGTCGAGTTCATACCAACTTCCCTTATCTCAATCAGTCCACACTACCGAACGGTGTGGATAATAATAATAATAGTGCACGTGCATTGGACTAAGCTGGAATCTGCAAGCATTTAATTCAAGGGAGAAGACAAGGTAATATGGGCTCCTGGTTAAATCAACAATAATGCATATAAGAGCCACTTCAACATTTTCATCTTGGTCTTCTCCTCTCGACCCCCAAAGAAAGGAAAAGAAATAAAACTATTTACACGGGAAAGCTCCCAACAAGCAAAAGAAGAACGAGAAATCTTTTTGGGTTTTCTTTTAATTACTACTACAAGCATGAAAATTAAACTAGCTAAAAGCCACAACTAATTTTTTTTTCCTTAAGGTTTTTCAAACACACAAGAAGAAAGCAGGAAAAAGGAAAATAAACTAGCATGGATAGTACAATGAAAAAGTATGAGCACCGACAACTAGAATGAATGTGTGAACATGAATGTATTGTTGGTGAGAAATACGTACTCCCCCAAGCTTAGGCTTTTGGCCTAAGTTGGTCTATGGCCACGACTGGCCTGGCGGATATCCGAAGTTGTAACTGGGGTCGTACTGAGGTGCAGGGGCTATTTCCTGATGTGCTACAGCTTGGAGGCGAGCTGCCTCCGTCCTACTCTCATACTCGTTCGCCTCCTCCCTGGTTATAACATATCTCCCTTTTGCCTGAAAGTCAAAGAAAGCAGGAGCAGGGAGAACAATGTGGACAGTGCGACGTCTGTCAAAGATTAGTCGGTATTGGAGGAATTGGTCATTCCTCTCAACAAACTGATGACGAACCATAGCATTACAATGTAGATAAGCAAGAGGCAACTCCATATCATTTTCATGAATGGGTACCTCAAGAAAATTAGCTAAACGGGTTGCATAAATTCCACCAAACAAATCTCCGCTAATACTGTTATGATGCAACCTTCGTGCAACAATAGCTCCCAAGTTATATTGTTTATCTCCTAATACAGCGCTCCTGAGAACACTAAGATCGGGGACGCACATGTGACATGCCTCGTCCTTTCCGTTGATGCATCTATCTATAAAGAGAGCAAAATAATGTATGGCAGGAAAATGAATACTCCCTATGGTAGCTTGCGTGATTTCCCTAGATTCCCCCACAGTTATACGAGCAAGAAAGTCTTTATATTCATATTTGCGAGGTTCACTAGCACTACCCCACTGCGGGAGTTTACAAGCAGTATTAAAATCCTCTAAATCCATGGTATAAGATTTATCATAAAGATCAAACAAGACCATGTGAGAGTTGCGTGATGATGTAAATTTAAACCTTCTCACAAAGGAATCAGTTAGGTAGTAATGTTGGGGGCACTTATCTGACACGAAGCCCTCGAGTTCAGCATTACGCACATACGCGTCAAATTCATCCTTAATTCCTGCTCGTACCATGAAATTTTCTGACGGCCATTCACAAGGCCGCACTTGAGCTTCTCTTGGTGGTTCATGGTCCGGCTCACGTATTGCAGGCCTGGGCCCTTGCTTCCTTGAAGAACCACCTTGGTACATTTTCCTAAACATATTTCTTCCTCTGAAAATTTTCTGAAATTTTTAATGACTCAAAATAAAAGTGAACCAAACTCAACAAAATTGATAGCAACTACTCCCACAAGTGCCTAGAGACTATATCATGCATTAGAACTAACTAGGACCAAATAAATTTGACATGCAAGCTCAAGAACAGGGTCACCTAAGCAGCAAAAATTTGCAATGAATAAATCACTAGAACAAAACCTAATTGGACCATTGGAGGAGTCACATACCGAAGAACAATCCCCCAAAGCAGTTTTGTGAACGGAGCTTTGAGCAAGGAGATCGAAAATTGCAGCAAAACGAGCTGGAACACGAGTTTGAGCTGTATAGTGATTTTTTTCTGGAGGAAGACGAAGTGTGTGGGTGCTGGAATAAGTGGAGGGGGCCATGTGGGGCCCATGAGGCAGGGGGCGCGCCCAGGGGGAGGGCGCGCCCTGGACCCTCGTGGCCAGGTGGTGGCTCCCCCTGGTTTTCTCAGTGCCAGATATTCTTAAATATTCTAGAAAAAATCATATTTCAATTTCAGGGCATTTGGAGAACTTTTATTTTCGGGGTATTTTTTTATTGCACGGATAATTCAGAAAACAGACAGAAAACACTATTTTTGCTTCATTTATCTAAATAACAGAAAGTAAAAGGAGGGTACAGAGAGTTGTGCTTTCTAACTTCATCCATCTCATGCTCATCAAAAGGAATCCACTAACAAGGTTGATCAAGTCTTGTTAACAAACTCATTCCGAGTAGCATGAAACCGGAGAATTTTCGAATAGCACTAGGTTACCTCAACAGGGATATGCACATCCCCAACAATAAGAATATCATATTTCTTTTTGACAGTAGGAAGAGGAAATTTAAAGCCTCCAATAATTATCGATGGAATTTTTCCAATAGAATTGATACTGTGGACTTGAGGTTGTTTTCTCGGAAAGTGTACCGTATGCTCATTACCATTAAGATGAAAAGTGACATTGCCTTTGTTGCAATCAATAACAGCCCCTGCAGTATTCTAAAAGGGTCTACCAAGGATATGTTGGAAATATGCCCTAGAGGCAATAATAAAATGGTTATTATTATATTTCCTTGTTCATGATAATTGTCTATTGTTCATGCTATAATTGGGTTATTCGGAAATCGTAATACATGTGTGAACACATAGACCACAACATGTCCCTAGTGAGCCTCTAGTTGACTGGCTCGTTGATCAACAGATAGTCATGGTTTCCTGACTATGGACATTGGATGTCATTGATAGCGGGATCACATCATTAGGAGAATGATGTGATGGACAAGACCCAATCCTAAGCATAGCACAAAAGATCGTGTAGTTCGTTTGCTAGAGCATTTCCAATGTCAAGTATCATTTCCTTAGACCATGAGATAGTGCAACTCCCGGATGCCGTAGGAGTGCTTTGGGTGTACCAAACGTCACAACGTAACTGGGTGACTATAAAGGTGCACTACGGGTATCTCCGAAAGTGTCTGTTCGGTTGGCACGGATCGAGACTGGGATTTGTCACTCCGTATGACAGAGAGGTATCTCTGGGCCCACTCGGTAATGCATCATCATAATGAGCTCAATGTGACCAAGTGCCTGGTCACGGGATCATGCATTACGGTACGAGTAAAGTGACTTGCCGGTAACGAGATTGAACAAGGTATTGGGATACCGACGATCGAATCTCGGGCAAGTAACGTACCGATTGACAAAGGGAATTGTATACGGGATTGATTGAATCCTCGACATCGTGGTTCATCCGATGAGATCATCGTGGAACATGTGGGAGCCAACATGGGTATCCAGATCCCGCTGTTGGTTATTGACCGGAGAGGCGTCTCGGTCATGTCTGCATGTCTCCCGAACCCGTAGGGTCTACACACTTAAGGTTCGGTGACGCTAGGGTTGTAGAGATATTAGTATGCGGTAACCCGAAAGTTGTTCGGAGTCCCGGATGAGATCCCGGACGTCACGAGGAGTTCCGGAATGGTCCGGAGGTGAAGAATTATATATAGGAAGTCTAGTTTCGGCCACCGGGAAAGTATCGGGGGTTATCGGTATTGTACCGGGACCACCGGAAGGGTCCCGGGGGTCCATCGGGTGGGGCCACGTATCCCGGAGGGCCCCATGGGCTGAAGTGGGGAGGGGAACCAGCCACTGGTGGGCTGGTGCGCCCCCCTTGGGCCTCCCCTGTGCCTAGGGTTGGAAACCCTGGGGGTGGGGGGCGCCCCACTTGGCTTGGGGGGCAAGCCACCCCCTTGGCCGCCGCCCCCCCTCAGATGGGATCTCCAGGGGGCCGGCGCCCCCCCCCCCAGGACCCCTATATATAGTGGGGGAGGGAGGGAAGCAGTACCCTAGCCCCTGGCGCCTCCCTCTCCCTCCCGTGACACCTCTCCCTCCCGCTTGCGCTTGGCGAAGCCCTGCCGGGATCCCCGCTACTTCCACCACCACGCTGTCGTGCTGCTGGATCTCCATCAACCTCTCCTTTCCCCTTGCTGGATCAAGAAGGAGGAGACGTCGCTGCTCCGTACGTGTGTTGAACGCGGAGGTGCCGTCCGTTCGGCGCTCGGTCATCGGTGATTTGGATCACGACGAGTACGACTCCATCAACCCCGTTCACTTGAACGCTTCCGCTCGCGATCTACAAGGGTATGTAGATGCACTCCTTCCCTCTCGTTGCTAGTAAACACCATAGATGGATCTTGGTGATGCGTAGAAAATTTTAAAATTCTGCAATGATCTCCAACAGTGGCATCATGAGCCAGGCCTATGCGTCGTTACTATGCACGAGTAGAACACAAAGCAGTTGTGGGCGTAGATGTTGTCAATTTTTCTTGCCACTACTAGTCTTATCTTGTTTTGGCGGTATTGTGCGATGAAGCGGCCCGGACCGACCTTACACGTACGCTTACGTGAGACAGGTTCCACCGACTGACATGCACTAGTTGCATAAGGTGGCTAGGGGGTGTCTGTCTCTCCCACTTTAGTCGGAACGGATTCGATGAAAAGGGTCCTTATGAAGGGTAAATAGAAATTGGCATATCACGTTGTGGTTTTACGTAGGTAAGAAACGTTCTTGCTAGAAACCTATAGAAGCCACGTAAAAACTTGCAACAACAATTAGAGGCCGTCTAACTTGTTTTTGCAGCATGTGCCTTGTGATGTGATATGGCCAAAAGGATGTGATGAATGAGATATATGTGATGTATGAGATTGATCATGTTCTTGTAATAGGAATCACAACTTGCATGTCGATGAGTATGACAAACGGCAGGAGCCATAGGAGTTGTTTTTATTTTTTGTATGACCTGCGTGTCATTGAATAACGCCATGTAAATTACTTTACTTTATTGCTAAACACGTTAGCCATAGAAGTAGAAGTAATCGTTGGCGTGACAACTTAATGAAGACACGATGATGGAGATCATGATGATGGAGATCATGGTGTCATGCCGGTGACGAAGATGATCATGGCGCCCCGAAGATGGAGATCAAAGGAGCAAAATGATATTGGCCATATCATGTCACTATTTGATTGCATGTGATGTTTATCATGTTTTACATCTTATTTGCTTAGTACGACGGTAGTAAGTAAGATGATCCCTTATAATAATTTCAAGAGAGTGTTCCCCCTAACTGTGCACCGTTGCGAAGGTTCGTTGTTTCGAAGCACCACGTGATGATCGGGTGTGATAGATTCTAATGTTCGCATACAACGGGTGTTGACGAGCCTAGCATGTACTGACATGGCCTCGGAACACACGCAATACACTTAGGTTGACTTGACGAGCCTAGCATGTACAGACATGGCCTCGGAACACGGAAGACCGAAAGGTCGAGCATGAGTCGTATAGAAGATACGATCAACATGAAGATGTTCACCGATCTTGACTAGTCCGTCTCACGTGATGATCGGACACGGCCTAGTTAACTCGGATCATGTTTCACTTAGATGACTAGAGGGATGTCTATCTGAGTGGGAGTTCATTGAATAATTTGATTAGATGAACTTAATTATCATGAACTTAGTCTAAAATCTTTACAATATGTCTTGTAGATCAAATGGCCCACGTTGCCCTCAACTTCAACGCGTTCCTAGAGAAAACCAAGCTGAAAGATGATGGCAGCAACTATACGGACTGGGTCCGGAACCTGAGGATCATCCTCATAGCTGCCAAGAAAGATTATGTCCTAGAAGCACCGCTAGGTGAAGCACCCATCCCAGAGAACCAAGACGTTATGAACGCTTGGCAATCACGTGCTGATGATTACTCCCTCGTTCAGTGCGGCATGCTTTACAGCTTAGAACCGGGGCTCCAAAAGCGTTTTGAGAAACATGGAGCATATGAGATGTTCGAAGAGCTGAAAATGGTTTTCCAAGCTCATGCCCGGGTCGAGAGATATGAAGTCTCCGACAAGTTCTTCAGTTGTAAAATGGAGGAAAATAGTTCTGTCAGTGAGCACATACTCAAAATGTCTGGGTTACACAACCGCTTGTCTCAGCTGGGAGTTAATCTCCCGGATGACGCGGTCATTGACAGAATCCTTCAGTCGCTTCCACCAAGCTACAAGAGCTTTGTGATGAACTTCAATATGCAGGGGATGGAAAAGACCATTCCTGAGGTATATTCAATGCTGAAATCAGCGGAGGTGGAGATCAAAAAGGAACATCAAGTGTTGATGGTGAATAAAACCACTAAGTTCAAGAAAGGCAAGGGTAAGAAGAACTTCAAGAAGGACGGCAAGGGAGTTGCCGCGCCCGGTAAGCCAGTTGCCGGGAAGAAGTCAAAGAATGGACCCAAGCCTGAGACTGAGTGCTTTTATTGCAAGGGAAGTGGTCACTGGAAGCGGAACTGCCCCAAATACTTAGCGGACAAGAAGGCCGGCAACACCAAAGGTATATGTGATATACATGTAATTGATGTGTACCTTACCAGTACTCGTAGTAGCTCCTGGGTATTTGATACCGGTGCGGTTGCTCATATTTGTAACTCAAAACAGGAGCTGCGGAATAAGCGGAGACTGGCGAAGGACGAGGTGACGATGCGCGTCGGGAATGGTTCCAAGGTCGATGTGATCGCCGTCGGCACGCTACCTCTGCATTTACCTACGGGATTAGTTTTAAACCTCAATAATTGTTATTTAGTGCCAGCTTTGAGCATGAACATTGTATCTAGGATCTCGTTTAATGCGAGATGGCTACTCATTTAAATCCGAGAATAATGGTTGTTCTATTTATATGAGAGATATGTTTTATGGTCATGCCCCGCTGGTCAATGGTTTATTCTTAATGAATCTCGAACGTGATGTTACACATATTCATAGTGTGAATACCAAAAGATGTAAAGTTGATCATGATAGTCCCACATACTTGTGGCACTGCCGCCTTGGTCACATTGGTGTCAAGCGCATGAAGAAGCTCCATGCAGATGGACTTTTGGAGTCTCTTGATTACGAATCATTTGACACGTGCGAACCATGCCTCATGGGTAAGATGACCAAGACTCTGTTCTCCGGAACAATAGAGCGAGCAACCAACTTATTGGAAATCATACAAACCGATGTGTGCGGTCCAATGAGTGTTGAGGCTCGCGGTGGCTATCGTTATGTTCTCACTCTCACTGATGACTTAAGTAGATATGGGTATGTCTACCTAATGAAACACAAGTCTGAGAACTTTGAAAAGTTCAAGGAATTTCAGAGTGAGGTTGAGAATCAACGTGACAGGAAAATAAAGTTCTTACGATCAGATCGTGGAGGAGAATATTTGAGTCACGAATTTGGCACACACTTAAGGAAATGTGGAATCGTTTCACAACTCACGCCGCCTGGAACACCTCAGCGAAATGGTGTGTCCGAACGTCGTAATCGCACTCTATTGGATATGGTGCGATCTATGATGTCTCTTACGGATCTACCGCTCTCATTTTGGGGCTATGCTTTAGAGACTGCCGCACTCACTTTAAATAGGGCTCCGTCGAAATCCGTTGAGACGACACCATATGAATTATGGTTTGGGAAGAAACCTAAGCTATCGTTTCTAAAAGTTTGGGGATGCGATGCGTATGTCAAGAACCTTCAACCTGAAAAGCTCGAACCCAAGTCGGAGAAATGCGTCTTCATAGGATACCCCAAGGAAACTATTGGGTATACCTTCTACCTCAGATCCGAAGGCATGATCTTTGTTGCCAAGAACGGGTCCTTTCTGGAGAAAGAGTTTCGCTCGAAAGAATTGAGTGGGAGGAAAGTGGAACTTGATGAGGTGATAGTCAGCCCTTCCGAACCGGAAAGTAGCATAGCGCGGGAAGATGTTCCTGTGGTGCCTACACCGCCTGGGGAGGAAGTTAATGATGATGATCATGAAGCTTCGGATCAAGTTACTGCTGAACTTCATAGGTCCACAAGGACATGTTCTGCACCATAGTGGTACGGCAACCCTGTCCTGGAAATCATGTTGTTAGACAACGGTGAACCTTCGAACTATGAAGAAGCAATGGCGGGCCCGGATTCCAACAAATGGCTTGAAGCCATGCAATCCGAGATAGGATCCATGTATGAAAATGAAGTATGGACTTTGACTGACTTGCCCGATGATCCGCGAGCCATAGAAAATAAATGGATCTTTAAGAAGAAGACAGACGCGGATGGTAATGTGACCATCTATAAGGCTCGACTTGTCGCTAAGGGTTATCGACAAGTTCAAGGGGTTGACTACGATGAGACTTTCTCACCCGTAGCGAAGCTGAAGTCCGTCCGAATCATGTTAGCAATTGCCGCATTCTATGATTATGAGATATGGCAAATGGACGTCAAAACGGCATTCCTTAACGGCTTTCTTAAGGAAGAATTGTATATGATGCAGCCGGAAGGTTTTGTCGATCCTAAGAATGCTAACAAGGTATGCAAGCTCCAGCGCTCCATCTATGGGCTGGTGCAAGCATCTCGGAGTTGGAACATTCGATTTGATGAGATGATCAAAGCGTTTGGGTTTACACAGACTTATGGAGAAGCCTGTGTTTACAAGAAAGTGAGTGGGAGCTCTGTAGCATTTCTCTTATTATATGTGGATGACATACTATTGATGGGAAATGATATATAATTCTTGGAAAGTATAAAGGCCTATTTGAATAAGTGTTTTTCAATGAAGGACCTTGGAGAAGCTGCTTACATATTAGGCATCGGGATCTATAGAGATAGATCAAGACGCCTCATTGGTCTTTCACAGAGTACGTACCTTGACAAGATATTGAAGAAGTTCAATATGGATCAGTCCAAGAAGGGGTTCTTGCCTGTATTGCAAGGCGTGCAATTGAGCACGGCTCAATGCCCGACCACGGCAGAAGATAGAGAAAAGATGAGTGTCATCCCCTATGCCTCGGCCATAGGGTCTATTATGTATGCCATGCTGTGTACCAGACCTGATGTAAACCTTGCCGTAAGTTTGGTAGGAAGGTACCAAAGTAATCCCGGCATGGAACACTGGACAGCGGTCAAGAATATCCTGAAGTACCTGAAAAGGACTAAGGATATGTTTCTCGTTTATGGAGGTGACGAAGAGCTCGTCGTAAAGGGTTACGTCGACGCTAGCTTCGACACAGATCTGGATGACTATAAGTCACAAACCGGATACGTGTATATTTTGAATGGAGGGGCAGTAAGCTGGTGCAGTTGCAAGCAAAGCGTCGTGGCGGGATCTACTTGTGAAGCGGAGTACATGGCGGCCTCAGAGGCAGCACAGGAAGGAGTCTGGATAAAGGAGTTCATTACCGACCTAGGGGTGATTCCCAATGCGTCGGGCCCGATGACTCTCTTCTGTGACAACACTGGAGCCATTGCCCTTGCCAAGGAGCCCAGGTTTCACAGGAAGACCAGGCATATCAAGCGTCGCTTCAACTCCATTCGTGAAAGTGTTCAGAATGGAGACATAGATATTTGTAAAGTACATACGGACCTGAATGTAGCAGATCCATTGACTAAACCTCTCCCTAGAGCAAAACATGATCAACACTAGAACTCTATGGGTGTTCGATTCATCACAATGTAACTATATTATTGACTCTAGTGCAAGTGGGAGACTGTTGGAAATATGCCCTAGAGGCAATAATAAAATGGTTATTATTATATTTCCTTGTTCATGATAATTGTCTATTGTTCATGCTATAATTGTGTTATCCGGAAATCGTAATACATGTGTGAACACATAGACCACAACATGTCCCTAGTGAGCCTCTAGTTGACTGGCTCATTGATCAACAGATAGTCATGGTTTCCTGACTATGGACATTGGATGTCATTGATAACGGGATCACATCATTAGGAGAATGATGTGATGGACAAGACCCAATCCTAAGCATAGCACAAAAGATCGTGTAGTTTGTTTGCTAGAGCTTTTCCAATGTCAAGTATCATTTCCTTAGACCATGAGATTGTGCAACTCCCGGATGCCGTAGGAGTGCTTTGGGTGTACCAAACGTCACAACGTAACTGGGTGACTATAAAGGTGCACTACGGGTATCTCCGAAAGTGTCTCTTGGGTTGGCACGGATCGAGACTGGGATTTGTCACTCCGTATGACGGAGAGGTATCTCTGGGCCCACTCGGTAATGCATCATCGTGATGAGCTCAATGTGACCAAGTGTCTGGTCACGGGATCATGCATTACGGTACGAGTAAAGTGACTTGCCGGTAACGAGATTGAACAAGGTATTGGGATACCGACGATCGAATCTCGGGCAAGTAACGTACCGATTGACAAAGGGAATTGTATACGGGATTGATTGAATCCTCGACATCGTGGTTCATCCGATGAGATCATCGTGGAACATGTGGGAGCCAACATGGGTATCCAGATCCCGCTGTTGGTTATTGACCGAAGAGGCGTCTCGGTCATGTCTGCATGTCTCCCGAACCCGTAGGGTCTACACACTTAAGGTTCGGTGACGCTAGGGTTGTAGAGATATTAGTATGCGGTAACCCGAAAGTTGTTTGGAGTCCCGTATGAGATCGCGGACGTCACGAGGAGTTCCGAAATGGTCCGGAGGTGAAGAATTATATATAGGAAGTCTAGTTTCGGCCACCGGGAATGTTTCGGGGGTTATCGGTATTGTACCGGGACCACCGGAAGGGTCTCGGGGGTCCACCGGGTGGGGCCACCTATCCCGGAGGGCCCCATGGGCTGAAGTGGGGAGGGGAACCAGCCACTGGTGGTCTGGTGCGCCCCCCTTGGGCCTCCCCTGCGCCTAGGGTTGGAAACTCTAGGGGTGGGGGCGCCCCACTTGGCTTGGGGGGCAAGCCACCCCCTTGGCCGCCACCCCCCCCCCCCTCAGATGGGATCTCCAGGGGGGCGGCGCCCCCCCCCCCAGGACCCCTATATATAGTGGGGGGGAGGGAGGGCAGCAGTACCCTAGCCCCAGGCGCCTCCCTCTCCCTCCCGTGACACCTCTCCCTCCCGCTTGCGCTTGGCGAAGCCCTGCCGGGATCCCCGCTACTTCCACCACCACGCCGTCGTGCTGCTGGATCTCCATCAACCTCTCCTTTCCCCTTGCTGGATCAAGAAGGAGGAGACGTCGCTGCTCCGTACGTGTGTTGAACGCGGAGGTGCCGTCCGTTCGGCGCTCGGTCATCGGTGATTTGGATCACGACGAGTACGACTCCATCAACCCCG
Source organism: Triticum aestivum (assembly GCF_018294505.1). Taxonomy (NCBI): domain Eukaryota; kingdom Viridiplantae; phylum Streptophyta; class Magnoliopsida; order Poales; family Poaceae; genus Triticum; species Triticum aestivum. The sequence continues at coordinate 458,810,014 of NC_057811.1, read as the reverse complement.
TTCACTTGAACGCTTCCGCTCGCGATCTACAAGGGTATGTAGATGCACTCCTTCCCTCTCGTTGCTAGTAAACTCCATAGATGGATCTTGGTGATGCGTAGAAAATTTTAAAATTCTGCAACGATCTCCAACAGGATAATCGACATACTATCGTCCTCGGGAATATCAAGTATAACAAAGTTTGTTAAGATAGTAACGTTTGGAACCACAACAGGCACATCCTCACAAATACCGACAGGTATAGCGATTGATTTATCGGCCATTTGGAAGGATATTTTAGTAGGTGTCAACTTATTCAAATCAAGTCTACGATATAAAGAGAGAGGCATAACACTAACACCGACTCCAAGATCACATAACGTAGTTTTAACATAGTTTCTTTTAATGGAGCATGGTATAGTTGGTACTCCTCGATCTCCTAGTTTCTTAGGTATTCCACCCTTAAAACTATAATTAGCAAGCATGGTGGAAATTTCAGCTTCCAGTATCTTTCTTTTATTTGTAACAATTTCCTTCATATACTTAGCATAAGGATTCATTTTAAGCATATCAGTCAAACGCATACGCAAAAAGATAGGTCTAATCATTTCAGCAAAGCGCTCAAAATACTCATCATCCTTTTTCTTGGATGGTTTAGGAGGAAAAGGCATGGGTTTCTAAACCCATGGTTCTCTTTCCTTACCATGCTTCCTAGCGAGAAAGTCTCTCTTATCATAACATTGATTCTTTGATTGTGGGTTATCAAGATCAACTGTAGGTTCAATCTCTACGTCATTGTAATTGCTAGGTTGAGCATCAACATGAACATCATCATTAACATTATCACTGGGTTCATGTTCATCACCAGATTGTGTTTCAGCATCAGAAATAGAAATATCATTGGGATTCTCAAGTGTATCAACAACAGGTTCACTAGCAGCATGCAAAGTCCTATCATTTTTCTTTTTCTTCCTCTTAAAAGGACTAGGTGCATCAACATTAGTTCTCTGAGAATCTTGCTCAATTCTCTTAGGGTGGCCCTCGGGATACAAAGGTTCCTGAGTCATTTTACCCCCTCTAGTCATAACTCTAACAGCATTATCATTTTTCTTATTATTTAATTCATTGAGCAAATCATTTTGAGCTTTAAGCACTCTACTTGAGTGGTAACCATAGAAGCATGTTTACTAATAACTTTAAGTTCACCTTTAACTCTGGACATATAATCACTCAAGTGCTCAATCATATAAGCATTACGTTTCAATTGTCTACCAACATAAGCATTGAAGTTTTCTTGTTTAGCAGAGAAATCATAATCCTTATCAGTGATACAGATAGGTGAAGTAGCAAAAGCAGGGTCATATTTCATTCTAGCATTCAAAGACTTTTCTTTCAGCTTAGCTAATAATTTCTTAAGATCATATCTATCATTGCAAGCAAGAAAGTCTCTAGCAGTTTCTTCATCCATAACATAACCCTCAGGCACAACATGCAATTCATATCTAGGGGGGAGAATCTTCATCATCACTTTCATCAATATTATTAGTTTCAATAATTTCATTCTCTCTAGCCCTAGCAAGTTGTTCATCAAGAAATTCACCTAGTGGCACAGTATTATCAAGCATAGAAGTAGTTTCATCATAAATATCATGCAAAGCAGAAGTGGCATCATCAATAACATGCGACATATCAGAATTAATAGCAGAAGCAGGTTTAGGTGTCGCAAGTTTACTCAAAACAGAAGGTGAATCAAGTGCAGAGCTAGATGGCAGTTCCTTACTTCCCCTCGTAGTTGAGGGATAAATCTTGGTTTTCTCATCTTTCAAGTTCCTCATAGTGACCAGCAGATATAAATCCCAAGTGACTCAAAGAATAGAGCTATGCTCCGCGGCAACGGTGCTAGAAAATAGTCTTGATAACCCACAAGTATAGGGGATCGCAACAGTTTTCGAGGGTAGAGTCAACCCAAATTTATTGATTCTACACAAGGGGAGCCAAATAATATTCTCAAGTATAAGCAGTTGAGTTGTCAATTCAACCACACCTGGATAACTTATTATCTGCAGCAAAGTATTTAGTAGCAAAGTAGTATGGAAGTAACGGTAACAGTGGCAAAGGTAACAGTAGCAGTTTGGTAGTAATTGTAACAGTGACAACGGTAAAGTAACTAAGCAAAGATCAATATGTGAAAAGCTCATAGGCATTGGATCAATGATGGATAATTATGTCGGATGCGATTCTTCATGCAACAGTTATAACATAGGGTGACACAGAACTAGCTCCAATTCATTAATATAATGTAGGCATGTATTCCGAATATAGTCATACGTGCTTATGGAAAAGAACTTGCATGACATCTTTTGTCCTACCCTCCCGTGGCAGCGGGGTCCTATTGGAAACTAAGGGATATTAATGCCTTTTTTAATAGAGTACCGGACCAAAGCATCAACACTTAGTGAATACATGAACTCCTCAAACTACGGTCATCACCGGGAGTGGTCCCGATTATTGTCACTTCGGGGTTGCCGGATCATAACACATAGTAGGTAACTATTGACTTGCAAGATAGGATCGAGAACTCACATTTATTCATGAAAAAATAATAGGTTCAGATCTGAAATCATGGCACTCGGGCCCTAGTGACAAGCATTAAGCATAGCAAAGTCATAGCAACATCAATCTCAGAACATAGTGGATACTAGGGATCAAACCCTAACAAAACTAACTCGATTACATGATAAATCTCATCCAACCCATCACCGTCCAGCAAGCCTACGATAGAATTACTCAAGCACGGCGGTGATCATCATGAAATTGGTGGTGGAGGATGGTTGATGATGACGACGGCGACGGATTCCCCTCTCCGGAGCCCCGAACGGACTCCAAATCAGCCCTCCCGAGAGAGATTAGGGCTTGGCGGCAGCTCCGTATCGTAAAACGCGATGAATCTTTCTCTCTGATTTTTTTTCTCCCCGAACGTGAATATATAGAATTAGAGTTGAGGTCGGTGGAGGGGGCCCACGAGACAGGGGGCGCGCCCAGGGGGGCAGGCGCGCCCCCACCCTCGTGGACAAGGTGTGGGCCCCCTAGTCTTGATTCTTTCGCCAGTATTTTTTATAAATTCCAAAAATATTCCCCGTGAAGTTTCAGGTCATTTCGAGAACTTTTATTTCTGCACAAAAATAGCACCATGGCAATTCTGCTGAAAACAACGTCAGTCCGGGTTAGTTCCATTCAAATCATACAAGTTAGAGTCCAAAACAAGGGCAAAAGTGTTTGGAAAAGTAGATACGATGGAGATGTATCAAAAGCCAAAACGAAAGATCACCTTCTTGATGAATTGAACCGTCGTTGTTGCATCACACTTACTAACCGGCTCTGCTTCAACCCACTTGGTAAACTTATCAACTGCCACCAAAAGGTGGGTTTTCTTATCCTTGGACCTCTTGAAAGGCCCAACCATATCAAGCCCCCAAGTCGCGGCCAAGTAATTTTAATCATCCTCAATTCTTGAGCCGGAACATGAGCTCGTCGTGAAAACTTCTGACAACCGTCACACTTGCTGACCAAATCCTCTGCATCAGCATGAGCCATCAACCAATAAAAACTATGACGAAAAGCCTTGGCTACAAGAGATTTAGAGCCATCATGATGACCACAATCTCCTTCATGAATCTCCCGTAGAATCTCACAGCCTTCTTCAGGAGAGACGCAGCGCTGAAACGCCCCTGTGACACTGCGATGGTGCAACTCCCCATTGACAATTGACATTGTCTTAGACCGCCGGGTTATCAGTCTGGCCAAAATCTCATCCTCTGGCAACTCACCTCGGGTCATGTAAGCCAAATACGGAACTGTCCAATCAGGAATAGCATGAAGAGCCGCCACCAATTGTGCTTCTGGGTCAGGGACAGCAAGATCTTCTTCTGAAGGTAATTTGACAGAAGGGTTAAGCAAAATATCCAGAAACGTGTTAGGTGGCACCGGCTTTCGCTGAGACCCTAGCCGGCTTAAAGTATCAGCCACCTCGTTCTTCCTGCGATCAATATGCTCAACTTGATAACCCTTGAAATGACCTGCAATAGCATCAACCTCACGGCGATAAGCCGCCATGAGTGGATCCTTAGAATCCCATGTACCAGAAACTTGCTGAGCCACCAGATCTGAATCGCCAAAGCACCTCACCCGGCTTAAATTCATCTCTTTAGCCATCCGAAGACCATGGAGCAAGGCCTCATACTCAGCTGCATTGTTAGTACAAGGGAACATTAACCGGAGAACATAAGAAAATTTATCACCTCGTGGGGATGTCAATACAACTCCAGCCCCCGAGCGCTCCAACTGCCTGGATCCATCAAAGTGAATAGTCCAGTATGTGTTATTCGGTTTTTCTTCAGGCGCCTGCAATTCTGTCCAGTCATTGATAAAATCCACGACTGCCTGTGACTTGATGGCCGTGCGAGGCACATATTTCAGATCATGGGGTCCAAGCTCAATGGCCCACTTGGCGACTCATCCTGTGGCTTCTCTATTTTGGATGATATCTCCCAAAGGAACAGAGCTAACCACAGTAATGGGGTGACCCTGAAAATATTGCTTAAGCTTCCGACTTGCCATGAAGACCCCATACACAAGCTTCTGCCAGTGCGGATACCTCTGCTTGGACTCAATAAGTACCTCACTGATGTAGTAAACCGGCCATTGAACCGGGTACTCCTTGCCTGCCTCTTTCCTTTCCACCACAATAGCTACACTGGCAACCCGGCCATTGGCAGCCACATATAACAACAGAGGCTCTTTATCAATAGGAGCAGCAAGAACCGGCGGCTCAGCCAGCTGCTTCGTAAGTGCCTCGAACGCCTCATTAGCAGCATCACTCCAAACGAAGTCATCTGTTTTCTTCATCATCTGATACAGAGGGATGGCCTTTTCTCCGAGGCGGCTTATGAACCGGCTCAAAGCTGCAATTCGACCCGCCAAGCGTTGGACGTCATTGACACACTTCGGCTTCGCCAGAGAGGTAATAGCCTTAATCTTCTCCGGGTTAGCTTCAATGCCTCTGTTAGAAACCAGAAAACCTAAGAGCTTGCCTGCTGGTACACCAAAAACACACTTGGCCGGGTTAAGCATCATTTTGTAGACCCGGAGATTGTCAAACGTCTCCTTTAAATCATTAATCAAGGTCTCTTTCATTCTGGACTTCACCACGATGTCATCTACATAAGCATGAACATTACGCCCAATCTGATTATGAAGGCAATATTTCACACACCGCTGGTAAGTCGCCTGGGCACTCTTGAGCCCAAAAGGCATAGACACATAACAGAAGGCTCCAAACAGAGTAATGAAAGCCGTCTTCTCCTGGTCCTTAACTGCCATTTTGATCTGATGATAACCAGAATAAGCATCCCAAAAACCCAGACGCTCACAACCCGTCGTAGCATCAATGATTTGATCAATACGGGGGAGAGCAGACGGATTAGACGGACAAGCCTTATTTAAGTCTGTGTAATCCACACACATTCGCCAAGTGCCGTTCTTCTTGAGTACCAACACTGGGTTAGCCAACCACTCAGGATGAAAAACTTCAACAATGAACCCAGCCGCCAAGAGCTGGGCCACTTCTTCACCAATGGCCTTCTGCCTCTCATCGTTAAAACGATGAAGGAATTGCCTGACCGGCTTAAATTTCGGATCAATATTAAGAGTGTGCTCAGCGAGTTCCCTCGGTACACCTGGCATGTCTGAAGTCTTCCATGCGAAGATGTCCCAGTTCTCAAGGATGAACCCAATGAGCGCGCTTTCCTATTTCAGATCCAAATTAGCACTGATGTTGAACTGCTTAGATGAGTTGCCAGGAACAAAGTCAACCAATTTAGTCTCATCTGCCGACTTAAACTTTAACGAAGGATCATGCTCTGTGGTTGGCTTTTTCAAGGATGTCATGTCTGCCGGGTCAACGTTATCCTTATAAAATTTCAGCTCCTCCGTTGCACAAACAGATTCAGCATAAGCAACATCACCTTCTTCATATTCCAAGGCCACCTTTCGACTCCCATGCACGGTGATGGTGCCCTTGTAACCTGGCATCTTAAGCTGCAAGTAAACATAACAAGGCCTCGCCATGAACTTAGCATAAGCCGGCCGCCCAAACAGAGCATGATAAGGGCTCTTGATCTTGACCACTTCAAAGGTTAGAGTCTCAGATCTGGAATCATGCTCATCTCCAAAGGCAACCTCCAAAGATATCTTACCCACTGGGTAGGCTGACTTACCCGGCACCACACCATGGAAAACAGTGTTTGATGTATTAAGATTTTTGTCAGTCAATCCCATGCGACGGAAGGTCTCATAGTAAAGTATGTTGATGTTGCTGCCTCCATCCATGAGTACCTTAGTAAACTTATAGCCCCCAACCTGAGGCGCCACCACCAGAGCCAGGTGACCCGGATTATCAACCCGGGGCGGGTGATCCTCACGACTCCACACAATAGGCTGCTCAGACCACCACAAGTAACGTGGTACTGCCGGTTCAACAGCATTGACTGGCCTCTTATGAAGCTTCTGATCCCGCTTACATAAGCTAGTGGTGAAGACGTGGTACTGTCCACTATTCAACTGCTTCGGGTTGCTCTGATAACCAGACTGCTGCTGCTGCTGATTTCCCTGATTATTCTGCTGGTTGTAGCCACCCTGGTTACCGTGGCCTTGAAACCCGGAATTTGAACCGCCGCCTCCTTGACCCGGACCATGAGAACCGGACCCTGATCCGTCGTTCGGGCCATGGTGGCGCTGGATGGAGTCCCTAACACGGCTGACTTAACATTGCATCAAGGTCAAACCCTGTCCTTTGAACCGGTGGTCCCTTACGACGCTGGTTATAATTGCGTGCACCGGTGTTAGCCACAAAATCATCAGCCTTGCGCTTACCATTGCCACCCTGACTGGCAGGGTTGTACTGCTGTCCCTTCAAGCCGCTACTCTTCTTTCCCTTTCCCGATCTTTCATCTTCAGAGTCGGTGTCCTTGGTACCATCAGAGTCGGCATACTTAACAAGAGCCGCCATAAGCTCCCCCATGTCATTGCAATGACGCTTAAGCCGCCCAAGCTTCTATTTGAGTGGAATGAAACGGCAATTTTTCTCCAACATTAGAACCGCTGAACCGACAATGATGTTATCTGAAGAATGTATGATAGTCGAGACCCGGCGCACCCAGCTGGTTGTTGACTCGCCCTCAGCTTGAACACAAGAAACCAAATCCACAATCGACATGGGCTGCTTGCATGTATCTTTGAAATTCTGGATAAACCGGGCTTTCAGCTCTGCCCATGATCCGATGGAGTTAGCTGGTAGCCCCTTCAACCAGGTACGAGCCGTCCCTTCCAGCATCATGGTGAAATACTTAGCGTACGTAGCCTCGCTAACATCCAGCATCTCCATAGCCATCTCATAACTCTCCACCCAAGCCTCAGGGGGCTGATCTGCTGTGTAATTGGGCACCTTGCGAGGGCCTTTGAAGTCCTTGGGCAAACGCTCGTTCCGTAGAGCCGTCGTTAGACACGGCACGCCGAAAGCTCTAGAAGTTACACATGCCTCAACCGAAGCCGTCGGGTAAACTGGCGCGTGCTGATGAGCCGCCAGCTCGGCCTCCCGGCGCGCTCTTCCCTGATCCACCAAATCCTATGCATTGGCACCATTGCGCGCCGGGTCGTGACCATGAGGTTGGTTACGACGCCGCTCAGTACTCGAAACTGCTGGTGAATCAATGTGCCTACTGTAGCTCCGGCTTGGACGAGGGGTCGAATGAATTCGGTCATGACTATATGAGTAGGCCTGCTACTGTACCAAAGCTGTTTGAAGAAGCTCCCTGGCCCTGCGGGTTTCAACCACCGTTGGAGTCTCACCCTCGACTGGCGGAGCCGCCAATCGCATAGCTACAGCAATCATATTGTCCAAAGGGGTAGCGTAATGACCCGGCGGTGTCACCACATGCTGAGGCGGGTTGTTATTCATATGCGGCGAACCTATCACGTGCGGCTGAACCGGCGTTCCACCTCCTGGCGCTCCAGTCATCTGATTTAAACCTGGTGGGTTACTGGCCCCTACCCCAGGCGTATTGAAGAGGTTCCTTGAATCATAGACGAAGGGCAGACGGCTCTGGTGCTTTCTCCTCGGGACTTCATTTGTGGCGTTCTGATCCACTGAGAGCCGGTATGAGTCCGCTTGAATCCGCTGTGCTTGGGCGTTTAAGATGGCCCGCTTGATACGTCTCCAACGTATCTATAATTTTTTATTGTTACATGCTATTATATTATCTGTTTTGGATGTTTAATGGGCTTTATTATGCACTTTTAAATTATTTTTGGGACTAACCTATTAACCGGAGGCCCAGTGCAAATTGCTATTTTTTGCCTATTTCAGTGTTTCGCAGAAAAGGAATATCAAACGGAGTCCAAACGGAATGAAACCTTCGGCAGAATCATTTTTCGAACAAACACAATCCAGGAGACTTGGAGTGGACGTCAAGGAAGCAACGAGGTGGCCACGAGGTAGGAGGGCGCGCCCAAGGGGGTAGGCGTGCCCCCCACCCTCGTGGGCCCCTCGTGACTCCGCCGACCTACTTCTTTCGCCTATATATACTCATATACCCCGAAAACATCCGAGAGCACCACAAAACCCTATTTCCACCGCCACAACCTTCTGTAACCGTGAGATCCCATCTTGGGGCCTTTTCCGACGCTCCGCTGGAGGGGGAATTGATGACCCACAAGTATAGGGGATCTATCGTAGTCCTTCCGATAAGTAAGAGTGTCGAACCCAACGAGGAGCAGAAGGAAATGATAAGCGATTTTCAGCAAGGTATTCTCTGCAAGCACTGAAATAATAGGTAACAGGTAGTTTTGTGTTAGGATAATTTGTAACGAGCAACAACTAACAAAAGTAAATAAAGTGCAGCAAGGTGGCCCAATCTTTTTTGTAGCAAAGGACAAGCCTGGACAAACTCTTATATAGAGAAAAGCGCTCCCGAGGACACATGGGAATTATCGTCAAGCTAGCTTTCATCACGTTCATATGATTCGCGTTCGGTACTTTGATAATTTGATATGTGGGTGGACCGGTGCTTGGGTGCTGTTCTTACTTGAACAAGCATCCCACTTATGATTAACCTCTATTGCAAGCATCCACAACTACAACAAAAGTATTAAGGTAAACCTAACCATAGCATGAAACATATGGATCCAAATCAACCCCTTACGAAGCAACGCATAAACTAGGGTTTAAGCTTCTGTCACTCTAGCAACCCATCATCTACTTATTACTTCCCAATGCCTTCCTCTAGGCCCAAACAATGGTGAAGTGTTATGTAGTCGACGTTCACATAACACCACTAGAGGATAGACAACATACATCTCATCAAAATATCGAACGAATACCAAATTCACATGACTACTAATAGCAAGACTTCTCCCATGTCCTCAGGAACAAACGTAACTACTCACAAAGCATAGTCATGTTCATAATCAGAGGGGTATTAATGTGCATAAAGGATCAGAGCATATGATCTTCCACCAAATAAACCAACTAGCATCAACTACAAGGAGTAATCAACACTACTAGCAACCTACAGGTACCAATCCCGGACTTAGAGACAAGAATTGGATACAAGAGATGAACTAGGGCTTTGAGAGGAGATGGTGCTCGTGAAGATGTTGATGGAGATTTCCCTCTCCCGATGACAGGAGCGTTGGTGATGACGATGGCGATGATTTCCCCCTCCCGGAGGGAAGTGTCCCCGGCAGAACAGCTCTGCCGGAGCCCTAGATTGGTTCCGCCAAGGTTCCGCCTCGTGGCGGCGGAGTCTCGTCCCGAAAGCTTGCTTCTGATTTTTTTTGGACGAAAGACATCATATAGCAGAAGATGGCCACCGGAGGGCCAACAGGGGGCCCACGAGGCAGGGGGCGCGCCCCCCACCCTCATGGCCAGGTGGGGCCCCCTCTGACGTACTTCTTCCGCTCAATATTTTTTATTATTTCCAAAAATAACTTTCGTGGAGTTTCAGGACTTTTGGAGTTGCGCAGAATAGGTCTCTAATATTTGCTCCTTTTCCAGCCCAGAATTCCAGCTGCCGGCATTCTCCCTCCTTATGTAAACCTTGTAAAATAAGAGAGAATAGGCATAAGTATGGTGACATAATGTGTAATAACAGCCCATAATGCAATAAATATTGATATAAAAGCATGATGCAAAATGGATGTATCAGGAATCGATCACAGAGGGCTTCTACATCAACACCATAGCTTCTCCGATGATGTGTGAGTAGTTTACCACAGACCTTCGGGTCCATAGTTAATAGCTAGATGGCTTCTTTTCTCTCTCTTTGATTCTCAATACCAAGTTCTCCTCGATCCTCTTGGAGATCTATTCGATGTAATTCTTTTTGCGGTGTGTTTGTCGAGATCCGATGAATTGTGGGTTTATGATCAAGATTATCTATGAACAATATTTGATTCTTCTTTGAATTCTTATATGTATGATTTGATATCTTTGCAAGTCTCTTCGAATTATCAGTTTGGTTTGGCCTACTAGATTGATCTTTCTTGCAATGGGAGAAGTGCTTAGCTTTGGGTTCAATCTTGCGGTGTTCTTTCCCAGTGACAGCAGGGGCAGCAAGGCACGTATTGTATTGTTGGCATCGAGGATAAAAAGATGGGGTTTATATCATATTGCTTGAGTTTATCCCTCTACATCATGTCATCTTGCTTAATGCGTTACTCTGTTCTTATGAACTTAATACTCTAAATGCATGATGGATAGCGGTCGATGTGTGGAGTAATAGTAGTAGATGCAGAATCGTTTTGATCTACTTGTCACGGACGTGATGCCTATATACATGATCATGCCTAGATATTCTCATAACTATGCGCTTTTCTATCAATTGCTCGACAGTAATTTGTTCACCCACCGTAAGATATGCTATGTTGAGAGAAGCCACTAGTGAACCTATGGCCCAGGGTTTCTTTTCTATCATATTATATCTCTTTTATTTATATTGCATCTCGTTTACTATTTTGCAATCTTTACTTTTCAATCTATACAACAAAAATACCAAAAATATTTATCTTATTATCCCTATCAGATCTCACTTTTGCAAGTGACCGTGAAGGGATTGACAACCCCTTTATCGCGTTGGTTGCAAGGTTATTATTTGTTTGTGCAGGTACTAGGCGACTTGCGTGTAACCTCCTACTGGATTGATACCTTGGTTCTCAAAAACTAAGGGAAATACTTACGCTACTTTGCTGCATCACCCTTTCCTCTTCAAGGGAAAACCAACGCATGCTCAAGAGCTAGCAAGAAGGATTTCTGGCGCCGTTGCCGGGGAGGCTTACGCCAAGTCAAGTCAAGATTTGATCTCCGAACAACTCGCCGATTTCTGGTGCCGTTGCCGGGGAGATCTACGCACAATTCAAGACATACCAAGTACCCATCAGAAACTCTTATCCCTCGCATTACATTATTTTCCATTTGCCTCTCGTTTTCCTCTCCCCCACTTCACCTTTGCCTTTTCTTCGCTCTCCTTCCGTTCGATCTTGTGTTACCGTGTGCCTCCTTTTTGCTTGCATCTTTGCTTGCTAAAAGTTTATGGATCCTCATCCACTTGCTAATCTTTTTAAAAGATCCAATTACGATGAACCTATTGCTAGTGAGTTGAGTGTACTGGCCTATCTTTATGAGGTTTTGCTTGAAATTCGTGAATCTGAAAATTGTAAGGAAGTGCTTTATGAAGTGATTCACGATAGATCTTTGAATAAAAAGCATGATTGCAATGATTTTACTATAAATTCTCTTGATGTCAATTGTGCTAATAATATGCAAAACCCTAAGCTTGGGGATGCTAGTTTTGCTATGTCTACTACTTGTTGCAATGATCATGATTGGGTCATTCTTCTTATGATCTTGAAAATTTATTTAAGCCCCATGATGAATAAGAGATTGATAATAATTTTTGCAATAATATTGAAAGTGGGTTTGGAAGAGTGTCAACTTTAGATCCCACATATTTGGAGAATGTTCAATCTTATGAAATTTTTGATAAAGTGGGTTTGGAGAGGTCATGACTTTAGTTAATGTTAATCCCACTATTTTGGAAGAGTGTCAACTTTGCATGCATGTGGATCATGTTGAGAATATGTTATGTGATAGCGATTTTATTGAATTTGCTTATGATCCCACATGTAATTATTATGAGAGAGGAAAATATGGTTGTAGGAATTTTCATGATAATAAATTACCTCTCGTTATGTTGAGATTGCTATTGTTTCTTTCCGCTTCCTTGCATATGCTAGTTTTCGCTTGCTATGATAATTTGTTTGCCTATAAGATGCCTATGCATAGGAAGTATGTTATACTTAGATGTGTTTGTCACGTGTTTCATGATGCTCTCTTCGTGTTTCAATTGCTATCTCTCATTTGAGCATCATCGAAATTATCAATGCCTAGCTAGGGGCGTTAAATGATAGCGCTTGTTGAGAGGCAACCCAATTTTATTTTTGTTCCTTGCTTTTTGTTACTGTTTAGTAATAAATAATTCATCTAGCCTCTGGTTAGATGTGGTTTTGTGTTTTAATTAGTGTTTGTGCCAAGTAAAACCTTTAGGATAACCTACGGTGTTAGTTAATTTGATCTTGCTGAAAAACAGAAACTTTTGCACGCACGAGATTAGTTTTCATAAATCACAGAAACGTGCTTTTCAGTTGATTCTTTTTTCAGAAGATTAATAAACAAATTACCCAGGACTTCCTAATTTGGTAGAATTTTTGGGGTTCCAGAAGTATTCGAAAGTTACAGATTTATACAGACTGTTCTGTTTTTGAAAGATTCTGTTTTTCGTGTGTTGTTTGCTTATTTTGATGAATCTAGGGCTAGTATCGGGGGGTATGAACCATAGAGAAGTTGGAATACAGTAGGTTTAACACCAATATAAATAAAGAATGAGTTCATTACAGTACCTTAAAGTGGTGGTTTGTTTTCTTATACTAACGGATCTCACGAGATTTTCTGTTGAGTTTTGTGTTGTGAAGTTTTCAAGTTTTTCGGTAATGATTTGATGGATTTTGGAACAAGGAGTGGCAAGAGCCTAAGCTTGGGGATGCCCAAGGCACCCCAAGGTAAAATTCAAGGACAACCAAAAGCCTAAGCTTGGGGATGCCCCAGAAGGCATCCCCTCTTTTGTCTTCATCTATCAGTAACTTTACTTGAGGCTATATTTTTATTCACCACATGATTTGTGTTTTGCTTAGAGCGTCTTGTATGATTTGAGTCTTTGCTTTTTAGTTTACCACAATCATCCTTGCTGTACACACCTTTTGAGAGAGACACACATGAATCCGAATTTATTAGAATACTCTATGTGCTTCACTTATATCTTTTGAGCTAGATAATTTTGCTCTAGTACTTCACTTATATCTTTTAGAGCACGGTGGTGGTTTTATTTTGTAGAAATTATTGATCTCTCATGCTTCACTTATATTATTTTGAGAGTCCTTTAGAATAGCATGGTAGTTTGCTTTGGCTATAAAATTATTCCTAATATGATAGGCATCCAAGATGGGTATAATAAAAACTTTCATAAAAAGTGCATTGAATACTATGAGAAGTTTGATGCTTGATGATCGTTTTGAGATATGAGGATGGTGATATTAGAGTCATGCTAGTAGAGTAGTTGTGAATTTGAGAAATACTTGTGTTGAGGTTTGCAAGTCCCGTAGCATGCACGTATGGTAACCGTTGTGTGATAAATTTGAAGCATGAGGTATTTCTTTGATTGTCATCCTTTGTGTGGAGGTCGGGATCGCGCGATGGTTAACTCCTACCAACCCTTCCCCTAGGGGCATGCATGTAGTACTTTGTTTTGCTGACTTGTAGATTTCTGCAATAAGTATGTGAGTTCATTATGACTAATGTTGAGTCCATGGATTATACGCACTCTCACCCTTCCATCATTGCTAGCCTCTTCGGTACCGTGCATTGCCCTTTCTCACCTTCAGAGTTGGTGCAAACTTCACCGGTGCATCCAAACCCCGTGATATGATACGCTCTATCACACATAAACCTCCTTATATCTTCCTCAAAACAGCCACCATACCTACCTATTATGGCATTTCCATATCCATTCCAAGATATATTGCCATGCAACTTTCCACCATTTCATTTATTATGACACGCTTTACCATTGTCATATTGCCTTGCATGATCATGTAGTTGACATCGTATTTGTGGCAAAGCCACCATGCATAATTTTTCATACATGTCACTCTTGATTCATTGCCCATCCCGGTACACTGCCGGAGGCACTCATATAGAGTCATATTTTGTTCTAGTATTGAGTTGTAATCATTGAGTTGTAAATAAATAGAAGTTTGATGATCATCATTAATAGAGCATTGTCCCAAATAAAAAAAGAGAAAAAAAGAAAGGCCAAAGAGAAAAAAAAGAAAGGCCCAAAATAAAAGGGACAATGCTACTATCCTTTTTTCCACACTTGTGCTTCTAAGTAGGATCATGATCTTTATGATAGAGAGTCTCTTGTTTTGTCACTTTCATATACTAGTGGGAATTTTTCATTATAGAACTTGGCTTGTATATTCCAACAATGGGCTTGCTCAAATGCCCTAGGTCTTAGTGAGCAAGCAAGTTGGATGCACACCCACTTAGTTTCTTTTGTTGAGCTTTCATACATTTATAGCTCTAGTGCATCCGTTGCATGGCAATCCCTACTCCTTGCATTGGCATCAATTGATGGGCATCTCCCTAGCCTGTTGATTAGCCGCGTCAATGTGAGACTTTCTCCTTTTTTGTCTTCTCCACACAACCCCCATCATTATATTCTATTCCACCCATAGTGCTATGTCCATGGCTCACGCTCATGTATTGCGTGAAAGTTGAAAAAGTTTGAAAAAATTAAAGTGTGAAACAATTGCTTGGCTGAAACCGGGGTTGTGCATGATTTGAGTATTTTGTGTGACGAAGATGGAGCATAGCCAAACTATATGATTTTGTAGGAATGAACTTTCTTTGGCCATGTTATTTTGAGAAGACATGATTACTTTGTTAGTATGCTTGAAGTATTATTACTCTTATGTCAATATTAAACTTTTGTCTTGAATCTTTCGAATCTGAACATTCATGCCACAATAAAGAGAATTACTTAGAAAATTATGTTTGGTAGCATTCCACATCAAAAATTCTGTTTTTATCATTTACCTACTTGAGGACGAACAGGAATTAAGCTTGGGGATGCTTGATACGTCTCCAACGTATCTATAATTTTTTATTGTTCCATGCTATTATATTATCTGTTTTGGATGTTTGATGGGCTTAATTATGCACTTTTAAATTATTTTTGGGACTAACCTATTAACCGGAGGCCCAGTGCAAATTGTTGTTTTTTGCCTATTTCAGTGTTTCGCAGAAAAGGAATATCAAATGGAGTCCACACAGAAGAAACCTTCGGGAGAATCGTTTTTGGAACAAACACAATCCAGGATACTTGGAGTGGACGTCAAGGAAGCAACGAGGTGGCCATGAGGTAGGAGGGTGTGCCCAGGGGGGTAGGCGCGCCCCCCACCCTCGTGGGCCCCTCGTGACTCCACCGACCTACTTCTTTCACCTGTATATACTCATATACCCCGAAAACATCCGAGAGCACCACGAAACCCTATTTCCACTGCTGTAACCTTCTGTACCTGTGAGATCCCATCTTGGGGCCTTTTCCGGCACTCCTCCGGAGGGGGAATCGATCACGGAGGGCTTCTATATCAACACCATAGCTTCTCCAATGATGTGTGAGTAGTTTACCACCGACCTTCGGGTCCATAGTTATTAGCTAGATGGCTTCTTCTCTCTCTTTGATTCTCAATACCAAGTTCTCCTCGATCCTCTTGGAGATCTATTCGATGTAATTCTTTTTGCAGTGTGTTTGTCGAGATCCGATGAATTGTGGGTTTATGATCAAGATTATCTATGAACAATATTTGATTCTTCTCTGAATTCTTATATGTATGATTTGATATCTTTGCAAGTCTCCTCGAATTATCAGTTTGGTTTGGCCTACTAGATTGATCTTTCTTGCAATGGGAGAAGTGCTTAGCTTTGGGTTCAATCTTGCGGTGTCCTTTCCTAGTGACAGCAGGGGCAGCAACGCACGTATTGTATTGTTGCCATCGAGGATAAAAACATGGGGTTTATATCATATTGCTTGAGTTTATCCCTCTACATCATGTCATCTTGCTTCATGCGTTACTCTGTTCTTATGAACTTAATACTCTAGATGCATGCTGGATAGCGGTCGATGTGTGGAGTAATAGTAGTAGATGCAGAATCGTTTCGATCTACTTGTAACGGACGTGATGCCTATATACATGATCATGCCTAGATATTCCCCATAACTATGCGCTTTTCTATCAATTGCTGGACAGTAATTTGTTCACCCACTGTAAGATATGCTATCTTGAGAGAAGCCACTAGTGAAACCTATGGCCCCGGGTCTCTTTTCTATCATATTATATCTCTTTTATTTATATCACATCTCGTTTACTACTTTGCAATCTTTACTTTTCAATCTATACAACAAAAATACCAAAAATATTTATCTTATTATCTCTATCAGATCTCACTTTTGCAAGTGGCCGTGAAGGGATTGACAACCCCTTTATCGCGTTGGTTGCAAGGTTCTTATTTGTTTGTGCAGGTACTAGGCGACTTGCGTGTAACCTCCTACTGGATTGATACCTTGGTTCTCAAAAACTGAGGGAAATACTTACGCTACTTTGCTGCATCACTCTTTCCTCTTCAAGGGAAAACCAACGCATGCTCAAGAGGTAGCACCGCTCTACATTCATCCTAGCGTTCTCAGCCGCCAGGCCTTCCTTAGCCTGTGCTATCTCCTGACGCAGCTTAGCAATATCCGCCTTATGCGGTTTCGCGTTGTCCGGAGTTACCTCTACCCCCATCAGAGTTGCTAGATCATTCAATAGATCTGTTAAAGCTTGAGCCGGCGGGCGAACTGAGCCGCTGACGCCTGCTGCCGTCACCGCCGCCGCACTGGAAGTCATGGCCGTGACGGCTGTCAAACCAAGAACCGGCTGGGTGCCAGCCATGAAAATCGCCACCCTGTTCGGCAGCTCATGGGGGTCCGGAATACTGTCGCCATCGGAACACTAAGCCGTTTGTCTTGTAGCTGATACATTGAGTTGGTCTCGCCCGTGGATGACTCACCATCATAGTAGATGGTCGTCTCACCACCAGACACGGAGCCTTCCAATTCAGCCCCGTGGATCCATCCAACGAAAGCACGCTTTACGGCGGGCTGAACCCGGGCGGGTCGTGCACACTGAGCCGTCTCGATGATGTCAGTGCAGGTGTCCGGCTCAGGGCCCGGTTCGCCGATCATGCCGATGAAGACGTGGATTCCGCCGAAGGGGACCCGGTATCCATACTCGATTGAGCCGGCCTCGGGGCCCCAGCCTGCGTCGTCGATGTAGAGCTTGACGCGATGACTCTTGGTCATCCGGCCCACAGCGTATCCCTTGAGCCCTTCGAAGCTGCCCTTCAAGAACTCAAACCACCGTGCGCAGGCCCCACGGTGGGCGCAACTGTCGTGGAATTGTCACGGCAGATGTCCTAGTGAAAGGACTTAGTTGTGGAACCATGGCGACGAGGTTAGCTTAAAGCGGTTAAACGGGACAAAGGACACGAGGAGTTTATACTGGTTCGGCCCCTTGCGGTGAAGGTAAAGGTCTAATCCAGTTTGAGGTGGTATTGCTAGGGTTTCGATTACTAGGGAGCGAATACGCTTTGCCTCGCTTTCGATCTGTTGTTTCTTGCCCTAAGCCGGTGCCGGGTCATCCCCTTATATACATGGGTTAACACCCTGCGGTCTACAGAGTCCCGGCCGGCTCATACAAACGTGTCCGGCTCGGTGACTTATCTTACATGCCTTACAATACAAGTTTACATATACATGGCGGTTTACACTTACGGGCCTTAAGCCGCCTTTAGGTTTGGGCCCCTTAACAGGATGTCTCATAAACCACTATCTTCAATATACTCTTGGCCTTCATTAAGATGAACCGCCATTGGGATAACCCGGCCCCTCCTGGGCGGGTCATATCCAATAGTCATATCCCCAACAAGTACCAAGAGAAACACATCCTTAATCGGATAGGATGCTTAAGGATATATCAGTACTAACAAAATAGACACGTCCTTAAACAATATGAACCAGCAATGCTAAAATAGACCATCTGATACCGAAACATATACAGACAGATGGTTGAGAAGCCAATTCTTAAACAAACTGTATGAGCATGTGATGACAAAACAAACCTATCCTTATACAAATACTATGAGCATGTAATGCCAAAGTAAACACACACGATGCCAAAACAGTAGAAGCGGGATAGGATGTAATGCCAAAATAAATCTACAGAATGCCAAAACAGTAGGATCCAAGTCATCTGCGCAACGAAGCAATGTGACCTATCCTCGAAGAGCCACAACTTATTTGCTGCAAGAGGAAGAACACTACCGGCCACCAACCAGCAAAACAAACCGTAACGACATCTCTGCGGAACAGGTGAAAATGGACCTAGGTAATCATCAGAATCGGGCAGGGAAGGGACCAGAACAATACCTTCTTCAACGGCACGCCGACGGCCAAGGTGACGGCAAGCGAAGCGCAGGGCCAATAAGTCACACCCTCGAACTACCTACAAGACGACTAATGAAAAAGGAAAAGAGGGGAAGTGAGGACCGGCAAGAAGAACGCCTCGAAGGAGGCAAGACGAGATCGCGAAAACCATCACCTAACCGACGACGAAGAGGAGAACACGGCGACGGCGGTGGCCAGATCCAAGAATGAAATAAGAGAAAGGAGGAAGTGAGTCCTACGAGGAGAGAAGCACACACCCTTCCACCCGTCCTATCTACCCCTCAGCCACCCACATGACGCCATGCACTGGGCTACCAGGTGAAATCCCCCTAGTGCCCTTGTCGCTACGCCCGAGCTCAAGCTCGGCGACGGCTGCCGCCGCGCTCACCAACGCGCCCACACGCCCGGGCTTGAGCTCGTCCATGGCCGCCGCTGCGCCCGGATCCTGAGTGCCCCTCGACCTCAACACCGGGTCCGTCACCGCCATGAGCTGCTCGACGCCGAGGGAGAGAGGACCGGGCAACTGCAGGAGCGGCAACCTGCGCTCCTCCCGGCGATGGGGACGCTCGAGCTCGACAGGGGAGCAGCGGCACTACCGTTGGCGGCCCCCCTTCCGAAGATGCAAGAGGCTTGGCGACAGGGGGACGGGGGGCGATGGGGAGGGAAGTGGGCGCGGGTGTAGGGTTTGCAGAGGAGAAAGAGAGGTGGTGCGGGAGGAAGAGGAGAGGAGGCGGCACGAGTGCGGGAGTAGCGACCGCTCTGTCACACCCATGTCGTTATTGGATATTTTCCAACCACGTGAAATGACGAAAGTGCCCTCGGCGGGGCACTGTAATTACGCGCGGTGGCACGAACGAGGCTGCACTATTCATTGCCACAGTTTCGGGTCCTCAATCGTACGGCCGAGGTCATTCGGTGGCTCGATCCGACGGCCCAGATTCCATCAAGGAAAAGAAACGGATGGCCGGATGTCACTAATTGTTGTGAGAGCACGGTTCTCCCCTAGGTTCTTGTTTCTGGATGGGAGGCAGAGAAGTAGAGGAGCATGTGTGACAACGAGCGGTACCATGTGGAGCATAAGGGCACGATAAGTGATGACTGGATGTGTAGGAGTGGGGATAGTCAAATATACGGTGGCGGATTGAAGAACACGTGGCAGGAACAAAGGCACCCGTTTGTGATGGCCAGGTTGTTGCTGGCCAAGTCAAGAGGAGCACGACGTTGCAGGTAGAGAGCAGAAGAACACGCAATTGAGACTGCAATTGAGAATGGCGTGACATGAACAACAGAGATCTAGCCTCCTCGGGTTAAAAATCACCTCACAGGATGCAATTGGGAATGGCGTGACATGAACAACAGAGATCTGGGCGGCGCGTTTTTCCTTTTTCTTTTCTAACATACACTGCACGGCACGTTGTTGACGCGACGCTCGCAGGAGGCGGCTGTTATTTGGATGAGCGCATGTCTTTTTTAAGCATCTCCGGCTATTGGCCCTTCAGGAGGCGCTAAAAATCGCCCCCTGAAAGCGCACCGGCGCAAACCGCGTGCTGGGGGCGTGATGTCCGCCAGTCGCGGCGCCCACTTTTTTAAACTAAAATCCGGCACAAACACGGCGCAAATTGAATCAAACTTCGGCGAGTTCATACATATTTAAAATATTTTTACAAAAAAAAAGCTACTAGGCCCGCCGTCTCCCTCGCCGCCCGCCGCCCTTGAAGCTCTACATGCCGAGGAGGCTGTAGAACTGCGTGTAGTCGCCGCCGTCGTCGTCGTCGTGGCCTCGAGCTGCTCGGCGTGCCGGCGACGGAAGTAGGGTTCCCACAGCGGGCTGTCGGGGACGTACCGTGGACCTTCCCTCGCCGCCCGCGGCGGAGAGGCGCGGATACGCGCGATCTCCGCACGCCGCGCCGCCCCGGTGGGCGGTGGTGGCACCGGGACCCCGCCGGCGCTGCTCCTCCACGCCCCGGGCACCCGCATGTCCGGCGGGACCGGGTACTCGGCCTCGTAGAGGAGCCGAGCTTCGTCCTCGTCAATGTGTCGGCGGCCGAAGCCGTTCGCCGCCGCGCCATCGCCTGGGAAGCGCTCGGCCATGGTTGAACTGGAGAAGGCGAGAGGAGAGGGGAGGAACGGCGGTGGAACGGGACGTCGGCGATGGAGAGTCTGTGCTTTACCGGCGCGCTGGGGGACGGCTTATATAGGCGGAGGCGCCGCGCGTACGCGTGCCCGCCGTGTGTACGCATGGCGGGCGAGGGACGCGCGGCGTCCCGTCTTCACTGCGCCGCCCGTGAGGCATCAATGGAGGAGGCTGACCGGCGCGGCAGCGCGCGGCAGCTTTGGCATTGATTCCGCCGCGGGAACCGAGGCGATGAGGACGAAGAAGCGGCAAGAAGAGCCGAATCGCTGCCAAGGAGGGCCCGCCGATTTTCGCGCCAAAAACGATTCGGCCGGCGCCCCTAAGCGCCCCCAGCGCGCCGGGTTCGGCCTGGGTCCGCCGGCGCCAATTTCGGCCCGAGCCGGTGAAAACTAGGCCCTTGGGGGCGCGACTGGGCCGATTTTTCAACGCCGACGGCCGAAAAATCGCGGGGGGGGGCTTGTTGGGGGCGCGGCTGGAGATGCTCTTAGTCTTTTTTTTTTGCAGGTGAATTGTTAGTCTAATCATACGAGCCAAATATGAAACTATATATAAGTGTTGATTACAAACTAGAAAAAACAGGTAGTAAGAAGCACCTTCTCATAGTATAATTTCAGTATCACACGGACACGGATTTGGTGAACATGGATGCGCGCGCATCCTTTATGAATAGTAAATTTGAAAAAAATGCTAGAAAAAATTTAAAAAATCTGAATTTATTTTTTAAATATACATAGTCAACCGGTATACTTGCATATGAAGTTTCACGAAGAAATCACATCCGTGGTAATCTGGGCAAAAATGACAAAATCGAAGCTAATCGAAGCTATATTAAAAAACATTGATTAATGAATAGTATGATCGCATTAATATTTTCTTCACTAAGAATATCATGGGTGTTAATACATCATGAAACTTCACACGTGAGTAGAATGATCGAAATTTCAGAAATTTTTAATTTTTTCTAATATTTTTTATGAATTTACTATTCACATGGGTGCGCGCGCACCCATGCTCACCTTTGTATTTTCGGTATCACACTCCCTATAGTATTGATTTTTTTTTTGCGGGGGTCCCTATATTATTGATGTAAGTATTGGTCAAGATTAACACAAAGAAACTGTTTGATCGAGGAATTCATTTTTTCTCGAAAAGGAGGGCTTACCCATGGGGTCACAATTAATCGATGCACATGACCATCAATAGAGGAATTTATGAAATCCTTGTGTTTACGGATTCCTCTTTTTTGTTAGAAAATTAGTGAAAATGTGTGTCCCGGTCAATAAAATGATAGACCCATACATCATGAAGAAGGTGCAATTTATTCAAACTCTAAATACATAAGATCAAATATGTGATTTCTTAGTTCCCACCTGTTGAATGATTTTCAATATTGATATTTTAATCATCTCGTCATTAGACGCCAGGCTGAACTAAAACTTGGCATGTTCATTCATCGGTAATGATGGTGTACGCGCATGCGGGCATACTTTGTCGCAATCATCTACTCCCTCCGTTCCTAAATATAAGTCTTTTTAGACATTTTAAATAAATTACAACATACGAATGTATGTAGACATATTTTAGAGTATAGATTCATTCATTTTACTTCGTATGTAGTCACTTGTTGCAATCTCTAAAAAGACTTATATTTGGGAACGGAGGGAGTAGATTGTCATAGCAGAGTTCACCGGGCCACTGTGTTGCACAACACCAACATGTGTGATGGGCACATGTATTCTTCACACACAACACTATCGGAGGACCATGGTAAGCCTTAGCTCCAATCCCGCCATCTATCTGGCGACCACCTGATATATCGAGAAACACAATAATGGGCATTTAGTTAAATGAATCATCATCATAACTCATGTGTTTGATGAGATTGTCAAGAACTCAAGATATTGGTCTATGTGACATACTACTAGGATAGATGTATATGTATACTTACAGTGCACGGAAAACACATGGCATCCGAGGAGCACAAAGAACATAATCGTTGCTAATTTGACATCCATGTTTGATCAGTGAGGCGGTTCTGTTTGACTGACGAGCACAATAGTATGCTCGAGTTAACACCTTACGCTTTTTATAGGCCAAATACATTAATTGCATACTTACTTGCAAATAACATTATGTTATATAAAGGCAAATCCTATGAATAGATAACAAGCTATTTAAAGCAATCGATTAATGTCTAATTAAAACTTGCTACAGAAGGATAACACACATTTCTTCTTGGCAGACGTATTAATTAACACACACCAAGAAGATAAGCATAAGGGGATAATAAAAATAAAAATAAAAATGTATTTACTTTATGTTGGCCATTAATTAGCTAATATCCAATTCTGAGCCCAGCTCATCTACACTCAATGAACAGTAAATTCGTAAATAATACTAGAAAAGTTCAAAAAATTCTGAATTTTTTTGTGGACAAAAATGACTGAGTGCGTGAGATGCGTGCCAAATTTTAAAGCATCTGGACATCTAAGTAGCTTTCAGCAAAAAAATCGGGTCCAAACAATGCACAAACAGTAAACTTTTTCATATACTCTGAATTTGTCTTTTTTGCTGAGAACTAATCAGACATCCAAATGCTGTGAAATTTGGCACGGACATCACGCACTTGGTCATCTTTCTCCACCAAAAAGTTGGAATTTTCTAAATGATTTTTAATTAGTCCTGGGCTCATCTGGGCCTTGGAGCCAAAACACCTCACTCATTAATTAGTTCATAAATTGAACAAAAACTTACTATATCACAAAAGATAGAAATGTGCAAGGCATTTATTATCTGACTGCTTCAACTCTCACTACTGCAGAACTGCTTATATGTGAAACATTTCCTTCCCAATACTTGTAATAAGGGCCCAGATTAATTCGGGAATACGCAAAGCTTGCTTATCATTGCATTGATATGAGAGGTTGAATGAGTACAGGAGGTGATACAACACATGGCACGGATGCAAAAGGCGTGAACATGGTGCCCCAAACTGGAGAGACATGAGACACTCGACCCAAAGAAAAACACGGCTGAACTCGCCAACCAGAGACACAATCCGACCAATAACTAGACGACCGACATCACCGAAGTCAGCACCGAGGACGCCGCGAGCAAACAAGACAACGCCTTCAGGAAGGAGAACGACACGAGACGTTACCGGCGTCCGATCTGGGAAGCCGGACCTAGAGTTTCCCCTGTTGCTTGAAGAGGGCCCCAGAAAGTGGCCATGGCAGTGCCTTCAAGAAGGGAACGACACCCGCAAGTGTCGCCAGTGCCAGCATAGAATGCGGGGATTGCTCCCTGGCCAAATTCCGAACAATCCCAAGCCGTCGGAGAACAAATCGGAGAAGAGGAAGTCGAGTATAGGGCGAAATTGCTACAGGAGGAAGGGGAGCCACGCCCGACGCCGAAGGAGGCACCGAGCGTCGCCGGACTTGCGAGCTCCGTTAGAGGGCGGGGTTGTGTGGCTGAGCGAAATGGAAGGCAACGAGATGTGACGGTGGGCGGAGCCCCGGACAAACCAGGATTTGGAAAGTGTAGATCAAGGCCACCGGGACCGGAGCAGCAGAGCACCGGCAAGCCTAGGAGCTGGAAGGGGACGCAGCTCCCGGAGCGAGCCAGAAACGGAGATGCGCCCGGATGGACGACCAACAAAGGGCACCGGCAGGGTGATGGTGCGGTGATGCCGAGGAGCCAACGAGCCAAGGAAGCCGGAAAGAGCGCAGCTTCCATGGTGTGCTGGATCCGAAGCCGCGTCGGCCGGCCATGGACGTAGGAAGGGGCACAAGTTCATAGTCGGCGTGCCGAAGCCGCCCCTACCGGGGGTGGGTGGGTGGTGAAGTTAACGCGCAACCAAACCTCCCGGCCCGCGCACTGTGGGAAGCAGCCGCCGCCGGGCACAAACCCACGCCTCCACGACCGCCATAGCGAGAGGCAGACCCGGAGCCGAGCAGGGGGTGAGGGTGGTGGGGGTCGATGGGAGGGGGTGGACGCAGCGGAGAAGGCACGGCGGCCGCCGCGGTGGCCGAACGGAGAGCGCCACATCCAGCCGGGCAAGGTCCCAGATCCCATCTAGGCCGGCAGAAGCCACCCGCGTGGGAGCCGCAGCCAGGGAGGCCACCAGCGCTCACGTCATCTAGCTTGGGCCAAACATACAAGTGATGGGTGTGCCTCCCCGCCCACCACTCGTAATTGAGTTACTAGTGTGGCGGGCATGTATGTGCAGCCGCCATAGGTATGGTTGGCCCATGGCTAAAATGGTTGAAAAAATACTAGTAGCAGATTTATTTGTTTGAGTTTGCCCACCACTAGTACTTAAGTTAACAAAATGATGGGCTCAGATTCCTGCCCGTCACTGGTACTTAAATTAAACAATGATGGGCTTAGATTCCTGCCCATCACAGGTAATTAAGTTAACAATGATGGGCTCAGATTCCTGCCCGCCACTGGTACGTACGCCAATAATTGTCCACTGTATATTGGATTTGCTCATCTTTTCTTCCTTACTTCTTCTCCCCCTCCAAGCTACAAAGGCAGAGTTCCATCCAACTCCTCCCCTCGAGTTTCACCTAATGAGACTGCAGCTCCTGTTGCTTCCAGCCCTCTTGCAAAGAAGTTGGCAAAGAGTTCGAGCTTCAATTCCAAAGCAGGTAATCCTGCTATCTCATCAAACAGTGGGGAGGATTCACCCAAACCTAAATCCATGGCAGCAAGCTTAGCCACCACCCCTGCAGCTGCCAAGGTGATGCCATCTGCAGCACCAATTGTCAGTCAAACAGTAAGGAAGTCACTGTCATACAAGGAAGTGGCAATAGCTGCACCAGGAACTCTTGCCAAAGCGTTGAATGATGTGCATACAAAGCAAAAGGATGCAACTGATCCAGCTGTAAATCTTGAAAGTGCCAAGGCTCCCAAAGAAAGCAATGTTCGCCCTTCTGAAGAGAAAAATGGGGCAATACAAGTGTCACCAAAGGATAATAATTTGCAAGTATCAAAAGCAACTGATGAGCACAAATCTCCCAGTTCTGATACTGAACAAGCCAATGGTTCGGTAGGATCAAATCAAGCTGAGAAGGCCTCAGATTCAGCAGAGACATCTACAGAGAAGAACCAATCACCAGCAGCACTAGCGGACCTCCCAAATGAAGAAGCAGCAACTTTGACTGAGGCAAATGATTCTTCCTCCAATGATGATGAAAGAGGTCCAGGAGAGGATAATCAAGAACAGCTGTCTAGTGGGGCCGAAAATGAGAAATCTTCACCATCTGGAAGTGAAAAGAATGATTCACCAGTAGAAGGTGCGAAAGAGACAGCCAGTAAACTTAATGCTGCCGCTGCTCCATTCAGTCCAGCCACCGTGCCAGCTTTTGGTTCAATGGTCGTACCAGGTTTCAGAGAACACGCGGGACTATTGCCATCGCCAGCCAATGTGCCCCCAATGCTGGCCATCCCTCTCCGTAAGCACCCTCACCAGTCTGCAACTGCAAGGGTCCCTTGTGGTCCACGTCTAGCCGGAGGGTTCAACAGATCAGGGCACCGAGTGCCTCGTAACAAGCCTGTGTTGCCGAGTGGTGAAGTTCTTCCAGAGGCAGCCACATCCCCTAAAGTGATGAATCCTCATGCAGCGGAGTTTGTGCCGGGTCAATCTCGTAGTCCTGATGGCCATCCATCATCTCCTAATGAACCTCTGGCATCGCCAGCTGGTATTCAAGCATCACAGGATGGGCTTCCATCATCTCCAGATAGTACTGTCGAGTCACCCAAGACTGCTTCCCCACAAGTGTCTGAAACTAGTGAGACTAGTCCTGAAGGAAATGATACATCTAGTGGAATTGATGTTGAAGCTGAGGCTGAGAGCAAGAACACAGAGGAGAAGAACAACCATGTGGAATGTGAGGACAGTGAAGTGAAGCCTGATGAAACTATAGTTTCTGGAGGTGCTGAAGTTGATGCAACAGCCCCAATAGATGCTCAATATGATGCTTCAGCCCCAAAATATGCTCCAGATGATTCAAGCGTGACTGAAAAGCCAAAGTCCTGGGCTGATTACAGTGATGGAGAAGTCGAGGCCGTTCAGGTTGCGAGCTGAGAAAAGGTGGTCTTCTCAGCCTCTCAGGTAGTTACAGGAAGTTTTATTCATACACAGATGAGCCCCTCTTACGGGAAATAAAAGCATGCGAATGCAAACTGACACGCTGCTGTTTTTGCTGAAAGGAGGAGATGCTGGTTTTCTCGTTAGAGAATTAGTTGCTTTCTGATCTATTTCATGGTTTCTAGTACCTATTTGTTTCTGCCGCCCTGCACGGCTGCACCGGTGCTATGGTATTGCAAGGGTTCGCATTGCCATGGAACTTTAAAGGTCTTCCGAATGTCCCAACTGCCATCATGGTGACCTTGTTTCAGCTTGCTTTGTCATTGCAAAGGAGCTTGGGAAGATCAGAGAGGTGGTAAACACCCCATCGTTCCCCCCATTTTGCTCAGAGTTTTTATTTCCTTTATCGATGAACTGGACACACTGCCGACTTGACCATCTTTGTATGTAGTTATTTCTTTTGAATTTTGATAAATTAGACTATTGTAAAGAAAATCAATACTTCCCTGAGCAGGAAGTTTGTATCAAGTGTCCCTGTAATCAGGTTGTTGCCTTTTTTTGGACAATTTTGCTTGTACAAGAATCCATGAGACGCCGATCCGTTTTGTGATTATTACTCGATTCGATTCTATTCGAAGAATAAACATGCCAGTGACACTCTGCTTCAACAACTAAAAGAAAAGGATAGCAGCATTGTGTCAATGAAAAAGGCCAGTTATGTTTTGTATAACAAGTGAGAGAAAAGGATGCCATCATTGAGTCTATCAAGAAGACCAATGGGTCTCTGCTGCAGCAGCTTGCTGAAAAAGATAGTGCCATTGGTTCTATAAAAATATCAATGGTGAGAAGAATAATATCATCAAAAAGCTCACAGAAAAGGGTGGGGTAATTCACTAAATATTGAATCTTCAATGACAATGCAGCTTCAGCATATAGTTACTGAGCTGGACATAACTCTTCTTAATGTGCAGAACATTTGCGTGTATCTTGACCAGAACACAGTTCTTGATACTGAATATCTGCAGTTCACTGGCACATATCCATAGGAGGATCCACAACCAAGTTTCCCTGATGATGAAGAGTTGCCATCCACGGGCTATGGAAGCCCTGAACATGTACCTTATATGAGGAGCTCTCTAGATGAGGAGATGTTTTTGACAGTGAGGACAAGTGCTCTGCGGAAGTCCCACGATGATCACTGATTCTACATTACCACCTCATCATCATGACTATCTGAATGATCGTTTGGTACTTCCAGTTCACCATCTTAGTATATGTAACCTCCGTGCACTTGCCTTCTGATGATATGCAATCGATGCCCTACTATGCAGCACCTCCTCCTACTAGACTTAATTATGTAAATACTGTTGAGTAAATAGGCAATTTCTCGATTAAATTAATCCACGAGTAAATCACTAGCATGGCATTGACACAAATAAACACATACTGATATTCAGTCAAGCTAGCACATACTACGCTAATTGCAGAAAGATCTACGTATAACGTTAGCATGGCTAAAATAGAAAACAGTAGGAGCAGGATAAACGAGTTATACCCTCCAGTAGGCCATGCAGAGGCCGTGGCTTTGGTGGCAGCAACGGCGTCCTCGGCGGCCTTCTTGTCGGCTTCAGCTTTTTGGGCGGCGGCACGTTCGGCGTCGGTGGACATGGTGATGATGAAGGCGACGCGGACGTAGAGGAAGTAGACGATCGGAAGTGAGCAGTCGCGTAATCGCTGCCCAAAAACCTATTCGCCCCTCACCCCGTACAGGAACCAGAAGGGCGTGGTTTCGGAGACCTGCTCTCCCGTCGACCGTGTACGGCTCGACTCACGTCCGAGTCCGTGATAGCCCACGATCCAACGTCTCAAATCGTGGCCCAGCTATCAGAGAACTCCCCGTTAGTGACTGGCAAAAATAAGCGCGTAAGTGTGAGCTCGGCTTGGCTCAATCCCGCAACCCGCGGCGCGTCGTGACGAGGCGTGGCGTGGCGAGGTGGGCGGCGGAGGAGGAGTGCGCGAGGGCCTCTTCTCTTCTCAAGCTTCAATAGCATATAGAAGAGAAACCCTTATAAGGAGGTCCAACTCCTCTTCCACTTCCGGGGTGGGACTAAACTTCCCACTACACCTACTGCCATATAACCCACATGGGCCCTTAGAGATTTTTCAGAAATTGCTATATGGGCCTAGAGCCCATCTCAAATTTCAGCAATCCCCCACCAGATCTCGAGGGCCCATTGTGTCCTCTGTTCCAATTACTGTTTCGAAGACCTGTTAAGGTTGAACTTCTCCTAGAGCAAGTAGATACACTCCTTCACAACTGAACAATGGACTATGCCTTGAATTGTCAGTTTGGCGTAAAGAAGTTTCACCACATGTCTTACTAGTACTAGGCTGCCGAAGGCTGACCCCTCGGGTGGAGCATATAAGTCACACTCCTGGCCTATTCATGAGCTTACTAGAGATCACCCCAATCTCATAGACTGTGACCAGCAGTCGGGCTCATATAGGTGTGTTCCTCCAAAGATCGCTCTGTAGGATAGCATCTTGCTTTCATAAGCTTTGGAACACATTAAGACAGTAGTCATCCTACCATACAGTATCGAGAGTATTGCATCTCCAACGGAGTGGGTTAGTATAGTTACTCTCCTCAGTTCACCACTGGCTTGTTTTCCCAGGTCCTACTTCACGGGATCTCCGATCACATAGGTTGGGTTACCACCATGGCAACTCATGTGGGTCTCATACCCATCTCCCTCGATGCATTATCTATCACAACACGTGATAGCCCTTCCATAAAGGGATCTGCCAGATTCTTAGCCGTATGGACATAGTCCAACGCTATCACTCCGGAGTTTCTTAATTTTCTGACAGCTTTTAATCTCATTCTTATGTGTTTGTTGGACTTCATGTTGTCCTTTGAACTCTTCACCTTGGTGATGACAGTCTGATTGTCACAGTTCATAAGGATATCCGGAACCGGTTTATCAACCAATGGCAAGTCCATCAAAAGATCTTGAAGCCATCCTGCTTCAACACCAGATGTGTCTAATGCTGTTAATTCTGCTTCCATTGTCGATCTCGTTAAGATCGTTTGATTGCAAGACTTCCAGGAAACAGCGCCACCTCCAAGAGTAAACATATACCCAGTTGTGGCCTTCATCTCATCAGCATCAGAGATCCAATTCGCATCACTATACCCTTCAAGTACCGACGGGTCTCCGGTATAGTGAAGTCCATAGTTCATAGTACCTTTCAGATAGCGCATAACTCTTTCAACAGCATGCCAATGTACATCACCCGGTTTGGAAACAAACCGGCTTAATTTGCTCACAGCAAACGCGATGTCAGGCCTCGTTGCGCTCGCTAGGTACATCAGTGAACCAATGATTTGAGAGTATCTCAATTGATCTTTAGCCGTGCCTTTGGACTTTCGAATCAACACGCTAGGATCATATGGTGTTTGAGATGGTGCACAATCCGAATATCCAAAACGACTCAACACCTTCTCAACATAGTGGGATTGCAGAAGTGTAATCCCACCCTCATTATCTCTCAGTAGCTTGATGTTCAAGATAACATCAGCCACACCAAGGTCTTTCATCTCAAAGTTCTGAGATAGAAACGATTTGACCTCCTCAATGACTTTGAGGTTTGTTCCAAATATCAGTATGTCATCAACATACAAGCAAAGTATAACTCCTTCGCCCCCACCATGGTGATAGTATACACATTTGTCAGCCTCATTAACAACGAAACCAACAGATGTCAGAGTTGTATTAAACTTATCATGCCATTGCTTAGGTGCTTGCTTCAGGCCATATAAAGATTTCAGCAACCTACACACCTTTCTTTCCTGACCATCTATCACAAAGCCATCTGGCTGTTGCATGTAGATTTCCTCGTTTAGCTCTCCATTCAGAAAAGCCATCTTAACATCCATCTGATGGACGAGAAGACCATGCGAGGCCGCCAACGAGAGTAATACTCGAATGGTGGTCAGTCTAGCCACAGGTGAATAAGTATCGAAGAAATCTTCCTCTTCTTTCTGGTCATAGCCGTTGGCCACAAGCCTAGCCTTGTACTTTTCAATTGTACCATCGGGCCTAAGTTTCTTCTTGAACACCCACTTGCATCCTAATGGTTTGCAACCATAGGGACAGTCAGTGATCTCCCATGTCCCGTTAGCCATGATGGAGTCCATCTCGCTACGAACCACATCCTTCCAGTAATCAGCTTCTGGAGAGGCATACGCTTCTGAAATAGAAGTGGGAGTATCATCCACGAGGTACACGAAGAAATCATCACCAAAGGTCTTTGCAGTCCTTTGTCTCTTGCCCCTACCAAGGGTTTCCTCGTCATCCTCCTCAGGATTTTCATCATGTGTTTGTTCATAATATTCCATAGGGATGGCAGGTTAAGGAGTCTCCTCAGATTCCTATCTGGAAGTACTTTGCATATCTCTCATAGGAAAAATATCCTCGAATAATGTAGCATCCTTAGACTCCATAATTGTACCGACCTTCTGGTCAGGTACATCAGATTTCACTACTAGAAATCTATAGCCAACGCTGTTCTTAGCGTAGCCCAAATTAACGCAGTCCACAGTCTTGGGTCCGAGCTTACGCTTTTGGGGGATTGGCACATTGACTTTCGCCAAACAGCCCCAAGTGCGCAAGTACGAGAGTGTTGTCCTTCTCTTCGCCCATTTCTCATAGGGAGTGATCTCATTATCCTTTGTCGGAACTTTATTCAGGACACGACATGCCGTCAATATAGCCTCCCCCCACCATGCCTTGGATAAACCTGATGTATCTAACATGGCATTAACCAAATCAGTTAGAGTACGGTTTTTTCGCTCGGCAACCCCGTTTGACTGGGGTGAATAGGGAGGCGTCCTCTCATGAATAATGCCGTGTTCCGCACAAAAGGAATCAAACTCACTCGAGAAGTACTCTCCACCATGATCTGACCAGACTCGTTTAATTTTCTTTTCAAGTTGATTCTCAACTTCTGCCTTATAGATTTTAAAGTAGTGTAGAGCCTCATCTTTAGTATTTAACAGATACACATAGCAATATCTAGTGGAATCATCTATCAATGTCATGAAGTATTTCTTTCCACCTTTAGTCAACACACCATTCATCTCACAAAGATCAGAATGTATGAGTTCTAATGGTGCCAAGTGTCTCTCCTCCGCGGCCTTGTGAGGCTTGCGAGGTTGCTTAGCTTGCACACATGAAAGGCACTTAGAACCTTTGGCTAAAGTGAAACTCGGGATTAAATCCAACTTGGCTAGCTACGTCATAACACCGAAACTAATGTGACAAAGACATGAATGCCAAACTTCAGATTCATTAACATTCGAATGAATATGGTTCACGACTTTATTACAAAAATCTGCGAGGGAAAGGCGGAACATCCCTCCGCTCTCATAACCTTTTCCAACAAAGAGTCCATATTTCGTAACAACTAATTTATCAGACTCGAAAACCAACTTAAACCCTTCTCTACATAGAAGGGAGCCACTAACGAGGTTCTTCTTGATGGCGGGGACATGCTGCACGTTCTTCAGCTGCACGATCCTTCCCGAAGTAAACTTCAGATCGAGCGTGCCAACACCATGAACAGAAGCACTCGCGCCATTCCCCATCAATACGGACCCATGACCTGTGACCTGGTAAGAAGTGAACAATGAAATGTCAGCACACACATGAACACCTGCACCTGTGTCCACCCACCAATCAGTAGGCTGAAACACTGAAAAAATAGTAAATAAATTACCGTACCCAGATGCACCATTCTCATTGTTGCCCACAATCATGTTGACAGACTTGGAGTCCTGTCCTGACTTCTTGTACTTGTTTGGGCACTTGTTGGCCCAATGTTCAACCGAACCACAAGTAAAGCAGCCCTCGTCCTTTTTGTTCTTCTTGAAGGTCTTCTTACCCTTCTTCTTAAAGTCGGTATTGTGTTGGACACCGTTCTTTCCCTTGGGCTTGTGGGAGTTATGGTTCCTCTGGTTCACCATGTTGGCAACAGAAGTTCCTTCGACCCCTTTTCTGTGCGAGTCCTTTGCCCTTGAATTCTGCTCAACACTCAGATGGCCAATGACATCCTCTACAGAGAATTCACGCCTCTGATGTTTCAGAGTGGTGGAAAAGTTCCTCCAGGAATTAGGGAGCTTGGCGATTATGCAGCCCGCGACAAACTTGCCCTGTAACTCGCACTTAAGAAGCTCAAGCTCCTTAATAATGCATATTATCTCATGAGCCTGCTCCAATACAGGACGGTTTTCAACCATCTTGTAATCGTGGAACTGCTCTATAACATACATCTCGCTCCCTGCATCGGCGGCCCCGAATTTAGATTCGAGCGCCTCCCACAAGTCCTTGGCGACATGCACATGTAAATATGCGTCGACCAGTTTATCTCCGATCACGCTAAGAACTACTCCGAGAAACACAACGGTAGCCTCCTTGAACGCCTTCTCCTGTTCAGGAGCAATCGTTCCCGTGGAGACACCGGTGACCCAGAACACGTTCATAGCCGTGAGCCATAACGTGGTCTTAGTCTGCCAACGCTTAAAGTATGTACCGGTAAACTTATCCGGTTTCAGTGCAGCGGCAATGCCACTTGCCGAAAAATTCCTACACATAATAGGTTTTTGGATTGCTGAGTAAATAGGCAATTTCTCGATTAAACTAATCCACGAACTAGCATGGCATTGACACAAATAAACGCATACTGATATTCAGTCAAGCTAGCACATACTACGCTAATTGTAGAAAGATCTACGTATAACGCTAGCATGGCTAAAATAGAAAACAGTAGGAGCGGGATAAACGAGTTATACCCTCTAGTAGGACATGCAGAGGCCGCGGCTTTGGTGGCAGCAGCGGCGTCCTCGGCGGCCTTCTTGTCGGCTTCAGCTTTCTCGGCGGCGGCACGTTCGGCGTCGGTGGACATGGTGATGATGAAGGCGATGCGGACGTAGAGGAAGTAGACGATCGGAAATGAGCAGTCGCGTAATCGCTCCCCAAAAACCTATTCGCCCCTCACCCCGTACAGGAACCAGAAGGGCGTGGTTTCGGAGACCTGCTCTCCCGTCGACCGTGTACGCGGCGGACGGGATGGGGTCACCGGTGGCAGCAGCAACAAGGGAACGACGGTGGGCGTGCGCGTGGAGCAGATGTGATCTGTTCGTGGCGGCTAGGGTTAGGAGACACCGCACACTTATATAGGCGCAGCCGCGTGGAGACTCACGTCTGAGTCCGTGACAGCCCATGATCCGATGTCTCAGATCGTGGCCCAGCTGTCAGAGAACTCTCCATTAGTGACTGGCAAAAATAAGCGCGTAGGTGTGAGCTCGGCTCGGCTCAATCCCGCGTCGCGTCGTGACGAGGCGGTCGGCGGAGGAGGAGTGCGCGAGGGCCTCTTCTCTTCTCAAGCTCCACTAGCATGTAGAAGAGAAACCCTTATAAGGAGGTCCAACTCCTCTTCCACTTTCGGGGTGGAACTAAACTTCCCACTACACCTACTGCCATATAACCCACGTGGGCCCTTAGAGATTTTTTAGAAATTGCTATATGGGCCTAGAGCCCATCTCAAATTTCAGCAAATACTCCCTCCGTCCGGAAATATTTGTCGAAGAAATGGATGTATCTAGACGTATTTTAGTTATAGATACATCCATTTTTATCCATTTCTATGACAAGTAATTTCCGGACGGAGGGAGTATATATTATATGGTGTGTACTGATACTCTACTATGCAATCCCTCGTCCTAGCAAACTTATATGGTGTGTGTTTTCTATCTTGATCAGAGATAATTATCTTAGGTAAATAGTGTGGTTCACAACACTGCTATTATGTGTGTGTGTGTGTGTGTGTGAATGCATTTTATGTACAAACTTTATTTTCTGTTGAGCGGTCATCAACATGATTTATAATTATATGTTCACCAAAATTCCCAACATCAAATGTGCTCCCAACTCATCATATTTGTTGGCCGACTGTTCGGCGGGCAACGCGCGGCTTGCCGCGTCCCCTATCTAGTTGGCTTGAAGCTATAGAAGACAAGTGCACAACATCAACTCTTCATCTATGTGTATCTTCAGGTTGGGTTTTTCCAATCAGCGCTAGGCGGCGGTTGCTGTTCTGGTGCCCTGGTCCTATGAGAGGAGTGATGACGGTGGCGCGTCTTCGGCTCGCTTCAATGTTTATAGTCGTCGCTAGGAGGTTATGTTCATTGTACTGCTATGACTGAAAATGAATAGGTAGGAAGGTTTGTCGCAAAAAAAACACGCACAACATCAACGAGCTAGCCAATTACAGGTGGACCAAAAAGCCCCTACCAAAGCCCCGATGTACCAGGCTAACATTCTCATTTTCTTTTAAATGGAGGCAAACATTTTGCCTCATCCATTAATTGAGCGGAGAATAGAGTTTGTTACATAAGAACCCTTACACGATATGGGAATTAATCTCGAAAATAATTGACCCTAATTTCTTTGCACCGGCGGTGACCCAAAGGTTTGCCTCGCAGATGATAGTGTTAAGCAAAGTTGGCGGTGGAGCACTCTTATGACGACGGAAGACCCGGGCGTTCCTTTCATTCCAAATAATCGAAGAGATTAGCATAGGTAGCGATGCCATGGCTTTTCTATTGGGAGAGCTAACATTCTCATGGAGAATTTAAGAGATAGAAACCAAACAGCAGGTGACTCACGGATTCAATTCTTTATAATATTATGAAACAAATAAATTAGGTAGAGATAGAGATCTATAAAATTCCTAGTTATTAATACAATAATTTATATTAATTAATAATAAAACAATAGTTGCTAATAATACTAAATAATAATAATATTGTGTCAAATAGTATATCAATACAGCTAGTCATGTTTGCCAAACCAATACGCACATATACATTAGTTAATAATAGTAGTGTTTATATGTCTCGGCGATCACCCATGGCCATGAGTAGCGGTTGGGCCAGTGGTGAAGATGGTGACGGGGGTGCTTACGAAGAACATGATAACCCCTGACGCCTTGTATGAATCGTAGGTCCCTGGAGGCAGTTTGTGGCAATGCACAATAGTGTGCTCTACAAGATCCTGGACAGTGAAGGTGCACACCGTAGCCGCAAACATGACGTGTAGCATCACCTGCAACGATCCACCATGAAAATGTTGCAATTCCGATCCCCGCTAGTCAACCTGCCAATCCATCTCTGCTCCAGCTCTCCTTCAATGTTATTCATGAAAAGAGAGGGGGCCGAAGAAGGAGAACGCGATCCTCGCCGTCGTCAACGAAGAGCCTGGCCTCCTGTAGGTCACGGTTTAGGGGGAGATTGTTAGGAATAAACCGTGTGTGCGGATGTGCGTCGCGTGTGTGTGCGCGTTCGTGTCCGTGGTCACCAGCGTATGTGTGCGTGTGTCTAGGACTCTAGGTCAAGTCTGAGTCAATCCGGTGTGTTGCGATCGTATGGCGATTGAAGTAGGTAGACGCAGCGGGAGAAACCTGGCGCCCAGGTCGTGCGGACGAGCAAGCCGGGCTCACGATCGATGGAAGACCGGATCGCTAGGGAGGCTCCGTAAGCGCTGCGTTTCTGTTAGCTAAAAAGCTGGCTGATCTCGTGTTTGTTACGAGATGTGTGGTGCGTCCAGGTTGTTGGCGTTTTTTGGGCGCCGGTGGCGTGCGTCTGCCTATATAGGTCTATGTAGATTGTGATTTGTTTACAGTTTGAGCTGGAGAAAACGCTGTTTGGCAGTGAGGCGTTCGTCGCCGCAAAACACCTGTGCGTTTACTTCTTCTTCTACCTCTGTCCCTGAAAACAGCTAGCTAGGGTTAGACCCAACAGCCTTGATATCTTGTTTCTGTCGGAGACTCACCTGGATGAGTGGCCGGTGGAATGTCTTCGGCGACGATTGAAGATGGATCATAAAGAGGTGGTTAGAAGTAATGGGCAAAGTGGTGGACTTCTCTTACTTTGGAAAAAGGAGATTGCAATGTCTCTTAGACATAAAACAAGCAACTATATTGACATGTATGTAGGCAGTGGTCAGGAGAATGTTTGGCGTCTCACTGACCTCTATGGAGAACCAAAGTGGGCTGACAAGCACCTGACATGGCAGCATCTTAGAGAGCTAGACGTGTGTGCAACACTCCCTGGCTGGTAATCGGAGATCTAAATGAGATTATGTATCCATTTGAGAAAGAGGAGAGAAGACCCAGACCAGCTCAATTTATGCAAGCATTTTGGGATGTGGTAGATGACTGCCAGCTATCTGGTTTGGGTTTTGTAGGAGATAAATTCACATGGCATACGGGAGACATCAGAGAACGTCTTGACCGTGCATTATCTTTCTGAAGATTGGAGTTACAGGCTTTCTGACGCCAAGTTGGAAACACTCCAATATTACAAGTCGGATCACCGACCACTGCTGTTGAGCTTCGACGAAGCACCGGCCCAGGATGTCTCGAGCCTATCTGTGCTCAGGTTTGAAGCCTGCTGGTTAAAAGAATCGGGCTTCTCTGTGATTGTTGAAGAGGCTTGGGCTGCTTCAGGTACTCAGTTCTAGAATTTAAACTTGGCTGCGCGCTTGGCTATGGTTCACTCCCAATTGCAAAGATGGGATCACAACACTTTGAAGAGAAAAAACCAGCTGAGGAAGGCACAAAGGGATTTGGAAGAACGGGTGATTTGATGCCAGACAATATTAAATATTAAAAAACATAAGAGCAACTCCAAACGGGCGACCCAAGCGGACGACGATTTCGTCCGCCTTTTGTCCATTTGGGTCGGCCGCCCGCCCGGCGTCCGCTCTGTTTTAGATATGGGTCGGCAGCGCGCCCAACGCGCCGACCCATATGTGCCGGCTTGGCCGGCTGGCCGCCCTATTTTGATGAATTGCATTCAAACATATTGTCAAATAACACCGAATAAAATAGCATAGTTTTACAAGCCGAATACAACTAACAATGTTTCACATAGTTTTGCAAACGAATAAAAGAAGATACATCTATGGTTGCCAACATGAGCCCACATATGCTCAACCAAATCATTTTATAGTTGCACGTGAGTTTCCCAATCACGCATGTCAAGATGAAATTGGGTGAACTGTTCAAACGTTGCGCTCCTCCATGCTCAGGCACAACATTCTCATCCCGAAACTGAAACCCTTGATCGTACAGACGTTCCAGGCGCTCGTCTTCTACAATCATATTGTGCATGTTCACACAAGCAGTCATCGCCTCCCATAGTTTCTGCGTGCTTCAGGTATTAGCAGGATACCGAACAATGCCCCATCGAGATTGCAAAACACCAAAGGCACGCTCGACATCCTTCCTAGCACTCTCTTGCTCTTGGGCAAATCTTTTCCTCTTCTCTCCGACAGGGTTGGGTATTGTCTTGACAATAGTGGTTCACTGAGGATACATACTGTCACCCAGGTAGTATCCTTTGTCGTAGTTGCGGCCGTTGACAGTAAAGTTCACCGGTGGGCTGTTGCCTTCGGCAAGCCTAGCAAACACCGGCGAGCGCTGAAGCACATTGATATCATTGTGTGATCCAGCCATGCCAAAGAAAGAGTGCCAGATCCAGAGATCTTGAGACGCCACGGCCTCTAGTATGACAGTGCAAGCCCTGACATGGCCCTTATACTACGGATGTGGAGGCGGCGGCAGCTGGCAGAGTCGCCGGCAAAAATGGGCGGCGGCGTCGGCGACGAAGGAGGCGGGCGAGGGTTGCTGTTGGATGGGGGGTGGGGGAAGGCCAATGTGCCACCGACCAGCGGGCCCGGAGGAGGAGAAGGCGAGCGCGCACGCGTCCGTCACATGTCCGCGCCGACGCAAATCTGGCTCAAAAATAGGCCGGAAATGGGTCACACGCGGACGAAAAGCGGACGCGCGACCATTTGGGTCGGTGCGTTGGGCCGACTTTTATGTCCGCGCCGACCCAAACGGACGGCAGCGGACGAAATGGGTCGCCCCATTGGAGTTGCTCTAAGGTTCTTGCAGCAGAGATCGAGAAGCTTCCAGAGTGTGAAGAAATTCAATGGGCACAACACAAACACACAGTGCGATTGGCTGGCTCAAGTTCGGGGATAGGAATACCCAATATTTTCAGAATTTTGCGTATGCATGAAAGAAGAAAAACAGAATAAACCATCTTAAAGATGAGCAAGGGAATTGGCGTGAAGGCACGGCCTATCTGAATCCTTTGATCAATGATTATTTTTCGCTTTTGTTTGCTACTGAAATTGAAGGGCCGGACCCAGATTTAATTGATAAGGTTGTACCTCGAGTTACAAGGGAGATGAATGATGCACTAGGTAAGCCATTTTCAGTTGAAGATGTTAAAAAGGCCTTATTTTCCATTGGGGATACAAAAGCTCCAGGTACGGAGGCTTACATGCAATTTTCTTTAAAAGATGTCAGCATTTAATTGGTGATGTTTTGACAAGCGAAGTACTTGATGTCATCAACTCAAAGAACATCCCTCATGGATGAAATGATACCGTCATAGTGCTTATTGCCAAGGTGGACAGTCTGAAGAAAATTTCACAATATCAACCTATCAGCTTATACAATGTTCTGTACAAGGTTATCTAAAAAATGATCTCATTTCGTCTGAAAGGTATACTCGATCAAATAATATCACCTGTAATGGTGAGCCAGAGGTTCTGACCCCATATGCAGTAGTCATGGCTGAATGTTTTGCGGTCGCTCAGAGAATAGGTAATATCACTTTCCAACATTGTCCAAGGGATGCAAATAAGGTGGCCCATAGTCTAGCTAGGCATATGCTTATGATTCAACTTCTACTGTTTTCTGGGATGGTGATCCACCCATGTTTATTATGCCCCTTGTAATTAACGATGTAACCATCAACTTATTGCAATAAAGAGCCATGAGACATTCCTTAAAAAAAAGCTTGAATAACCCAACCCACTGGCATGGAATCAGGCACTGGGTTGGTCATATGCAGACGTGGGGTGGGATGAGCTTTCCTGGATTCATGATGTTGTTGGGATCCAGCGCGGCCTTTATCCTTTTCATCGTCCTCAGTGACTCCATCCCCAGCTCCTTCTCTAGGTACTGCCAATGCACACACCAAAGCACTTGTCACTTGTCACTCATGGGTGGTGACTTGTTTATGAATCATGTGGAAATTCGAAATAGATCACGGCCTTGATAAGATAAAGAGGTCATAGGTCACCTACCTTCATTTTCCCCGTGCCAACACCATGCTCTCCTGTGCATGTACCTTCCATGGACAGAGCAGTATGAACCATGAGATGGTTTAGTCTCTCTGCTTCCCTTTGCTCTTCCTCCTGGCTTGGATCAAATAGGATAAATGTGTGGAAATTTCCGTCACCGGCATGGGCGATAACCAAACTGAAAACATATACAAGTCAGAGAGAAGGTCCTGGATAATTAAAAGGATAGCATACTGCTGGAGCTGCGATAAGAATTGCATGCTACTTCATCAAGAGTTCGAATTTTCAAACTGCCATGCTCTCCTATAAATATAAATCTAATGCAAAAGAGATGGCCATGACTTTCCTAGCTACAACAGAAAAACCTAGGTACAGCGTAAGGGAGAATATGTACCAAGTCAA
Organism: Triticum aestivum; assembly: GCF_018294505.1. Classification (NCBI taxonomy): domain Eukaryota; kingdom Viridiplantae; phylum Streptophyta; class Magnoliopsida; order Poales; family Poaceae; genus Triticum; species Triticum aestivum. The sequence goes on along the minus strand of NC_057811.1, from coordinate 458,769,469 downwards.
TGGTGACGCATCAAGTAGTTGCTTAGACACAGATATGCATTCTGCAAGTCTAGACAATGGGACACAAACGTCCTGCATGAACAACAATTGGGGCGCCATTAGAATTTACAAGACTTGATGCAGCTCATCCACTGAAAAGCGGCAGATAATAAATCTACAATGATCATAATGAATATTAGCGATCTATATGAGCATATGAGATTAAAAAAATGAAGCTGACAAGATCTACATTTATCACTAACAGACAAAAAAGGCGTATGTGTTGATTCAAACAAAGAAAAGAGAGCGGCGCCAGTTACCCTTACTTAACTGAGAAGATATTTCGTTGCTATTTGCTAAGTACTGTCTCTGTAAACTAATATAAGAGCGTTTAGAACACCAAAATAGTGTTCTAAATGCTCTTATATTAGTTTACAGAGGGGGTACCATATACTAGAATGTGAACTAAAACTGGATCATAGTTTAGCCCATATTTTGCCAAATGATGATTAGGGCATGTTGACAAATGCCAAGATTCACAACTAAGGAGGCAAACATAATGGCATATGATGCATGCCACTAGAGACTAACTATCTCTAACCGATCATACTGAGCAAGCAATCAAACCGTTATCATAGCTTGACGATCAGGTTCCATGGCAAAACCAGCCCAAAGTGCCTCCTTCCTGATCTGCGCATAGAGGAAAATGCCATTAATATATGCTCCAAAACCAAATATCCTATATATCGCAGTACTATTATTGTCCAGAAACCAGGGAACATAATGTCATACTGTATTACACTGGTATTGCATGGCATGTGCACAATCATGCAGCACAAAGAAACATCTGTAGAGTAGCTCTACAAGTTCAGACGACTGACCTTCCACAGTTCCTCTTTAGCATTTGGCTCTTCCACAAAAACAAAATCAGAACCATGGTGCTCTGCAGCAATCTTTTGAACCAACAACGTTTGTTCAAGTGCATATGCTTCTAAATAGTTGCAATGGAAAGAGATTAACAAAGAAAGGAAAATCAGTCAGTTCTTGATGTGTAAACTGAAGGAATGTTTGCAGCTTAAGAAGAGCTTTAAGTAACTTGTCTAAGCAAGTGAACAACCAACAGAAGATGATAATAAACTACTGAATATATGTTAATTACATCCCCAAGATAAGGAACAACTGTAAACCACAAGCATGAACTATGGGTATCACTTCTGAAAATTGTCTAGAGTCTACTAAAAAGTAGTGTGCACAAAGTGAAGTTAGTTTTAATAGAGAGATTGGGTCTCACATAAATGAGGGGTCAAAAGGGGTTGCCTAGTCAGCAGTGAACGTGGTCAAAACCAATCAACCGAGTCAAAACCGGGTTCAACTGACCGAGGGGTTGATTTTTGAAACAAGTGGCAAGTTGAGGGTATGAGACAACCGATTTTGAAATTGAGGGTTGAATCCGAAACCGAGTGGCAAGTGTAGAAGTGCATGCTCTAGCCAATTCAACCAAAAGATCGATCTGATGGAAAAGACTAGGCAATACATTTATACGTCAACACTCTTCCTCACGTGTGGCGCTAGCCGGGTCTTGAATTCAAGACCTCTTGGCTCTGATATCATGTAGAAGTGCATGCTTTAGCAAATGCAACCAAAAGACCGATCTGATAGAAGAGACTAGGCAATACAGTTATACGTCAACAAGAAGTTCAGGGCTATAAAGTGGACTTTTCTCGTACAGTATAATGGCTTAAAAGTGCAAGTTGGGTTACCTGTCCCTATGAATTCAAACATCAAGGTCGGCACTTCAGGCAAGCTTTTACCATTTGCCATGTTTATTGCCCTTATCTGAACCTCATCCAACAATTCCACTCTCGAGACCTAACCAAGCAGAAAAAGAATCAGTAACTAACTAGCCAACAACAACCTTAGTGAATTTTGGTTACCCATTGATACATCTCAACAAATGTAACTTCTACTCAAGAATTTCAACAGAAGTCAACCTAACACCTACAATAGTCCATGAAAAACTTCTAACACCACCACCGACGGCCACTTAATGTGCAATGAACAAATTGTGTCACATGAACAAATACAAGCATGGAAATATGAACGTTCACTCCATATATATGGAACAAAGGATGTCGATTATTTCATATCTGACTTACATTTCTTTTTCAAATGTCATAGCAATGAAAGAAAAACGGAAGGACATGGACGAACCTGTATGCCAGAATGCATTGTTGCAATAGCAACATCAGCAGCATCCTTAACAGTTTGAAAATTGCACATAGCAACCTGAATACATATAGCATTTAGGAGGAATGAGTTAATAGGCAAAATGAAGACGCAGAAAGAACTACAAATAAAAGGTCGACAAAGCTAGACGAATAAGGTAGCGTCCTATGCATGGGGAAATACACTTCGGTTCCTGGTTGTATATACACCCTATATGCGATTTTTATTTAATAATTAAACAAGAAGTAAAAATAGTTAAGAACTATTTTTAGAATAAACTTGACTTACTTGCGCACTAGTATATAAATTTTCACAAAAAAATCAATGTTGACTTCACAGCAAAAAGACAAAAATTATTTGCTATTATAGGTCACTCTTCAAGCTATTATGATGAAAATTTTGTCTTTTTTGAAAAGTAGTCAAAGTGAAATTTTCTTTTTGTGGAACTTTTCTCACGAGTACAATGGAAGGTAAGTTTATTTCAAAAATATTTTCAAATTTTTTTGACTTTTTGTTGCATTACTAATTCTTTTCCATATAGGGTACATATGTACCCATAGACCAAACATCCGCGTCGTGTTGTAACTCTGGATGTGACCTTCTTTGGGCTTGTACAAACTCTTTCCTTCTATTCGTAACTCTGGGTGTGACCTTCTTTGGGCTTGTACAAACTCTTTCCTTCTATCAATGCATCGAAACGAAAAGCTTTTGCGTTTTCCCGAAAAAAAAACACTTGCCAAATTTATATCATCGAACATTAAGCCAATAAACATTTTTTTAGAAAAATAGGGAAAACATCACATAGAAAGGTTCCGGTAGAGAACAGGACGCCTCCCCATCCTCCCGCGACGCCCCGCGGGCGCACGGGAGGCCAACCCTAGCCGCCGGCGGGGCGTCCCTCCTTCCCTCCCTCACCGCCGCTAGGGGGCGCGGCTGGGCGAAGCCCGGCCGGTACCGGCGCCGGCGGGGTGCTCTTCTTCCCCTCGCGCGAGTGGCGAAGTGCGGGGCGGCTCACCTAGGCCTGGGTGCTGCGCTACGCGCCGGGGCTAGTCAATGACGGTGGTCCGTTGGGTGGCACGATGGTGGAGGGTGTGCCTTTGGTCGCCGGGATTAGCGAGGTCGAGGCCAGATCTGGGGCCGGGCGGCGCGGACCGGGGGCGGTGCAGGCTGCTGGTCTCCGCCCCTGCCATGGCCACGACGGGTGGTGGTGCGCCGCAGCAGCGGCTGGCCGGTGGGCGGGCCGGCCAGAATCCGGAGGCTACAACGGCAGGACGACGGCAGGCATCGCAGTTGGGCTACTCGGTGGGCTTCCTTCGCGATTGGCGGCGGTCCCTCAGGTCTCTTCTTGCCGATGGGCGGGTGTCTGTTGGTGACCTCATGTGGAGCTGCGTTCGCCGCCGAGGTGGGGCGACACAGGAGGTGTCTGGTAGGGAGGCAGGCTGGAGGGATGGGAGACACCGACGAGCTCGGGCCACCCATCGTTGGCACACGGGCGTGCCGTCCCGGATGCGTCCGCTCCCCCTCCTCCCCCGTTCCCCGGCCGTGTGTGGGCTCACACAACTCCGGCATTGTTCGAGGCGGGACGTATGCTATAGTCTCTTCGGTTGGGTGCGCCCTTTGGCCCAAAGCCGGTCACTTTGGTCGGTCCTGGGGGTGTTTGGATGCAGGCGGTGGCCGTGGCAGCGGGAGGCATGGCATTCGTGGGCGGAACTTGCGCCTCGGGAGCGGGCGAGCGGCCATGGCTATGCGGGTGGGTGGTCGTTGGTGGTTGGCGGAGCAAGGATGCGTCGGAGGGGTGGGTGTGACGGGGTACATCACTTGCCCAATCTTGAATTGGCCGATGGCGGCGGTGTCCGTGGACACCGTATCCTTCATGAGGCTCCGCCGCGGTGCCCTTACTCCTTCGAGTTGCTCTGGGTGAAAACTCGATCTTTGGGATCGGATGGTGGCGGCTATCAATGGTCGTTCCCTTCTAGGAGGCACCATCTTGGAGTCCTTGTTTCGTCGTTTTCCTTCTCACCTCTCCTCGGAGAATTGGAGGTCTCCATTGGCTCCAAGCGGATCATCCTCACGCATGTGTAGTGGCTTGGTAGTCATTGAGGTGGTGTGGCGGTGCTCAGCACCCTTGTATCTTGCCTTGGGTGTGTGTGTGTCGTGTGTGGTGGTGGCGTGAGTTTGTATCATGATGCTTGTGGATCGGTGCTTTGTATATAAAGCGGGGCGAAAGCCTTTTTGGGTAAAGGTTCCGGTAATTGCCAAGTATAGGATAAGATAGACCAAACAACAGCAATAACAAAGCCTTTAGTCCCAAACAAATTGGGGTAGGCTAGAGGTGAAATCCATAAGATCTCGCGGCCAACTCATGGCTGATACATGGATAGCAAGAATCCACACACCCATGTCCATAGCTAGTTCTTTGGTGATATTCTAATCCTTCAGATATCTCTTTACGGACTCCTTCCATGTCAAGTTCGGTCTACCCCTACCTCTCTTGACATTATTAGCACGCTTTAGCCGTCCACTATGCACCGGAGCTTCTAGAGGCCTGCTTTGAATATGTCCAAACCATCTTGGACGATGTTGGACAAGCTTCTCTTCAATCGGTGTTACCTCAACTTTATCTTGTATATCATCATCCTGGACTCGGTCCTTCTCATGTGGCCACACATCCATCTCAACATGCGCCTCTTCGCCACACCTAACTATTGAACATGTCGCATTTTAGTTGGCCAACACTCAACACAATATGACATTGTGGGTCGAATCGTTGTCTTATAGAACTTGCCTTTTAGCTTTTGTGGCACTCTCTTGTCAGAGAGAATGCTAGAAGCTTGGCGCCACTTCATCCATCCGACTTTGATCCTATGGTTCACATCTTCATAAATACCCTCATCCTTCTGAGGCATTGACCCCAAATATCGGAAGGTGTCCTTCTGAGGCACCACCTGCCCATCAAGACTAACCTCCTCCTCCTCGTGCCTAGTAGTACTGAAACCGCACCTCATATACTTTTAGTTCTACTAAACCTAAAACCTTTCGATTCCAAGGTTTGTCTTCATAACTCTAACTTCCTATTGACCTCGTCCGACTATCGTCGACTAGCACCACACTATACACAAAGAGCATACACCATGTGATATCTCCTTGTATATCCTTTTGACCTCATCCATCACCAAAGTAAAAAAGATAAGGGCTCAAAGTTGCCCCATGGTGCAGTCCTATTTTAATTGGGAAGTCAGTGTCACCATCACTTGTTCGAACACTTGCCACAACTTACCGTACATGTCCTTGATAAGATAGACCGTTAAAAGAAAATATGGTGTGTTCATACAAATGTTGTTTCCATTCTTAATATGCAGATAACAGTTAAGTCATAGTAATACAGCATGATGAATGGTGTTTCTCCACAACATGTGCTAAATAAAAAGTGTATATCCTAAACAGAGAAACAAGTTGAGTTGTTAAAACTTAAAAGTTAATATTCAAGTATACCCAATGCAGTAAAAATAGTTAGCAAAACATTATTTTGACAGTGAATAAATCAAAACAGAAGACCTACCACGGAACGAGATGGGAGCTTTTGAAGTCGTAAAGTCACTTCTGTAATTACCCCTAAAGTCCCTTCACTTCCAATGATCAACCGAGTTAGGTCATATCTGACATTCAACATGGTGCAAAGTAAAAAAAGTTGTCAATACTAATGGCAGCAACAGATGTAGACATTATGGGAAAAGCAAGCAGCGCAGCGCAGCTAAGATTTCACTCCCGAACAAACGAAGTCTTTTAGTCTTATAAGAAGTAGGAGCAGTTCTTGTATACCCAGCTGCACTCTTTCGAGCCCGAGAACCGGTCTTGACAACGTCGCCATCTGGTAGAACAACCTGAAGTACAATAAAAGATTACTACTTGTATGTGAAGTCAAATGTATAAGGTGGGAAAATGTGGATAGCAAAAGGACCTGAAGATTGATCACATTGTCCCGCATAGTTCCATACCTACAAAGTAAGAAGCAAATTCATCAAAGCCATTTAATATTAGTATCATATAAGAATATAACAGATAAACAGGCGAATCGTGCACATTATGGTTGTCCTTCCTCTCTGTGTGGATGGGGTTACAGATGCATCGTAGAAGCCAAAAAGTGGCCCGAAATTATATGGAGAATTACCTCACGGCTAATGAACCAGAACATCGTGTAGCGCACATTCCACCAATAGTGGCTCCAGGTCCTGTAAATCAGACCAATGTAGATAAGCTACGCCACTAAGCTAGTGCAAAAGCAAGTAGCCGTTGATGCTATTTTGGACCCAGAAAGATGATCGAACTTCAGTGCAACTATTGAGTACTACAAACATGCATAATTATCTCCCTGTGACGGTACATAACACCTAAATGTCTGGAGGGTGCAATTAGCATTGATTATAATTTCATATTAGGTTATGTCAATCTGGATTTTGCACCTAAATGTCTGGAAGATGCAATTACACTACACAGATCAGTCGCAAACAAAGCTCTTCAACTGTAGTCGAGTTACACTGAATATGAAAGGGCAAAGGGGGGGAAGGACATGATGAAAGGTTTTTCTTTTGAACTGTTTTTTTACAAGATTGATCTGTTTGGATCTTGGTCAATGATGGTCTTTTTATTTATGTTGTCGATTGGATAATTATGTACCAGGTTATGTCAATCTGGATTTTACATGGTCGGTTGAAAAGGTAAAAAGGAAGGATAGACCAAGTGCTCTTGGCACAAGTGGGGAGTACTTCACCACTATGCTAGGCCTGTCCTTTGTTGGTTGAAAAGGTAAATGAACAGAAAAAATATTGAAGGGAAAAGGAAACAAGGAGCTTGCCTGGGTCAAGAGGGAAAAAGAGACCATGGGGTTTCAGGTATTCATTCAGCTCAATCCATCCAACTCCTGGTTCAACTACAACATCCATATCCTCAACATGCAGGGATTTGATTTTCTGCAAAGAATTTATGATACATGAAAATAGATGAAAGTAGCAGATCGTATCCTGCATGAATAGCTCACTGCTAAGAAAGTGCTTGCCGGCTTGGTGTAACAAAATCTACTATATCTAAATAGCTAGCCCCCACTACTAGGAATTCTCTAGCTTCTCCTTGAGGCACATCACCCAAATTAATTTAGCCCTTGGATACACTAGATTAGTATACGACAACCATCGGAGTATTTACCTTCATTGAAGACATGTCAACGCAAACGCCACCATGAGGTGCCAACGTATGGCCCTCAATTGATGTAGCCCCACCATATGGTACAATTGGCACCTGATTCCAAGAAAAGAAAGAAAGGAACACCACGTAGTGTTACTGAAATGGAAAGTGCCAACTCCTTCCACAAACTCCTGAAGAAAACACAGGCTGCTCGTAATAGGAGTATAATAAGTAGGGACAACGCTACACCTACGTAAATTGTTTCACGTATCTTACGAAGGAGCTTAGATGGATAAGAAAAGTGAGGGGCCCCCACTGCCTGAAAATCGGGGGGGGGGGGGGGGGGGGGGGTGTATTAGTTTGGCAAGGAAGGTTTTGTAGCTTTTAGTAAAAATTACGTAGGTGTAGCATTTTTCAATAAGTAGTATCATGCATGTCAACTACTGGTGGCATGTCAGACCTCATCCTCCACCTCGGCGGCAGATGTAATGATGGGAAGAAATCCCTTGTCGGCTCGCGCGGCGACGACAGCGGCGCCGCATTCACGTTGTTTCCCATGTTGGTGGTGCTTTCTTCATCACCTACCTGTTGTCCGGTGAACTTCTTGATATTCTCTGTGAGCTATCTCCAACATTTCCACACACTACCGTTGGGTAGCCCCTCTTGTCGTCTCTCGCAGTTGTGTGTGCCCTTCCTATACACTCCACCTTGGGCAATAACCACCCTCGTGTGGGGATGATTTCATTAACGGCATTCTCTTCAATCATGTCACTTCACCATCATAGTTATTTCACGACACGTCCATGGGAATGAGACCCTCCCTTCCGGCGGTGAACTCATGGCTCCCCCTCGTGCATGCTCGTCGAGCAAGATCCATTTCCTTGGTCATCTTTACTGCTACCTAGGCAATGACCACCCTTCCCGAGTGTCGGATGGCTCGGTCTTGGTAATTGCACAACTCCTTGATGTGGCCACCCGTGGTCTACCCCTGTCAGTGGTTGCGGTGTTGTCTTGGTGGTGCTTCCACGTGTATCCCTTGAAGTTTGTTGTTGTGCTATCTCTTGGCATGATATGCTGCTTTGATAGCCTCTCTGCTGCTAGTGCACCATGTATGTTCGTTTTTTTAGGGGTCGTGCACCATGTATGTTGTTATGCCTTAGCTTGTGCTGCACCACAGCCATCTATATTCTTCTGATGTCTAGGCGGTTGATCCTTGCGCTGCGTTGTAACTTGTACTTGGTGTTCTTTTTTGGGGGGTGTTTTCTACATTCTTGCCTCCGCAAGATGTATTGCCCCTCGGGGCTCGGGCTATCAAGGGTTTTGATCCAGTTTCCCACATGAACTGGATCATGGTTTTCGACCCCGTTTTCCGTGTAAACTGGTTCATTTCATTTATTTTGAATTGAGATCAATATAAAAAAGAAAAGGAACAGTTGTCTGGCACAATCATGGAAATGGGCTGTTGTGGAAATCAGAAGTACATGATACAGAATCCAAATCAGGAATTCTTGCAAAGCAGGGAGCATATGATGTTCATTTAGGCTAATGAATGGAAGAGTGCCATGCATGCATGCATACCTTGTACTTGTTACAAATCATCACAATCTTCCGTACCTCATCCTGGGACCTGCAAGTCAGTAATTAATGGAGGCATTACAATACATGGAACGAGCTTGGCGTATACAGTAAATAAACCAGCAAAACGGATCTATCGTCAGTGTGTGCCGAGTGAGATCACTTTGGGAAGACGACGACGTCGGGCACGTTGACCGCCTTGTGGAAGCTGCTCTGCGGCTTCCCGTGGAAGCTCCTCTCCTCGTAATCCACCGTCAGGTTGTCCTGCAAAACAGAAACCCGGCCACTAGCTAGGGCAAGCCGGCAATGGCAGCTCGGAACTCGGATTCATTTCACTTACCCCGAGGAAGGATGCGAGCTCTTGCATGAACTCCTGTGGCACGCGCTTGCGCTCCCCACGCACCACCAGCTCGGTGCTGTCTTTCCCACCGACCCTGGGCCAAATCAACAGGCAAGCACAAGGCGCTGTCAGCTCAGCGGTCAACGATGCGAGAAGTGACGGAACAGTCGCATGTACCGGTGGTCGGGGCCGGCATCATCGCAGAGAGCGGCGGAAGCGGTGGTTCCGGCTGCGGCTGCGGCTGCGGCGGCGAGGAAGGAGAGGAAGGCGGGAAGGCCGCGGCTGGAGTTGGGGGAGGACGGGTCCCGGGGTTGCGGGAGGGGCTGGGTGGAGAGAGGGACGCGGAGGGCGGAGAACGGGAGGAGCGCGCGGCGGGGCCGGGAGAGGCGGATGAGGGTGGCGGCCATGGATGGCGGCAGGCAGTGGGAGAGTTGGTTTTCTCCTTTTTTTGAGGGAAAGTGAGAGAGTTGGTGGGGTGGGCGGCAGCCTATATTTGCACCCCGGCCGCACGATCCTGGCTGTTGAATCCTGACGCTGTGCCTCGAGATGCGCATCCCATAAATAAGTTTATCTGAATCCATCACCGTGTGAGATGGATGTTACGGTCGTGGGTGTCGTAGGGATGCTCATCCAGCGACACGCTGAATCGACGCGAGCCTAGGCTAGGCTCTGCACACGTTTGGTCGTTTCCGCTCACACAGTGATGCGCCGGAGGCATGCCCGTGATGCGCGCAGCGACTCGTGGGTGATCTTCTGTGGTCATCTGTACACCGTATTCGTATTTTTCTCAATTTCTGCAATAGAAAATCCTGCGCCTTATAAAGCTGCATGTGAGACGAGACGTATCGGAGACAACTTTTCTTCAGCACCCGACGGGGTAATATCCCTAGTCTCTCCCATGTCGCCATTGTCGGACGTGGCATGTGTTTGTTTCCTATCAAGGAAAGAAAAACTTTGTTATGCGTTTGCGGTCCATGTAATGCTATTATTCTACATTCAAATCTATTCTATTTTGAGCCATGCGTACGTGTATTTAAAACAACAGTTTTGTTAAGTCAAAGACTTCATCATGTCTCAGTCCATGTTATATTCTTTTGATCTTGCTCTTTTTCTCTTTTGGTATTTTTTCTTCTTCTTACATACTATGTCACTTAACTGAGACTTGGTTAACTATGTTGGAGTTGTGTCGAATATTATTTATACAAGATAGGTTACAGTTCGACTCTAAGTAGTATTGTGTTTTCATGATATGGAGTCGTGTCCTAATAACACACTTCTATCCTACGCCTCTCATATACAGTGAGCATAGACACACGATGTAATCTATACCAACATAATAGCACAGACGCGCAAGGAAAAGACGGCGGCATGTGCCGGCGTACAGAGCGACTTGCAGTTGGAGCAACATTTCATCCGCCGCTGTCCGTTTGGGTCGGCGCGGACAAAAGTCCCAACGCACCGACCCATTCGCAAATCGCGTTCCGTGGACCCATTTCCGGCCCAAATTTGCGGCAGAAATGCGTCAGTGCAGACGCGAAGCGAACGCGTCGCGCGCCTTCTCGGTGTCCGCCGCGTCCCCACCTGGCGGCCGCCCAACTACCACGGTCAGCTATATTAATGACGACCGCCCACCTCAGGCCCACGCGTCAGCGTCGACGGTCGCCCTTTTTTAATCCGAGCGTGTGGTGGGGGTCGTCCTCGTCCGCTTCTAGAAGCCCCCCGTCCCCATCTCGCCACCCCTCTGCTCCCCCGTCGGCGACAACCCTAGCCACCGCAAATGGGCTTCTCTGGCAAAGGCAAGGGCAAGGCCCCCGCCACCTCTTCCCCCTCCCTCCTCCTCCGTCATAGTCTGCCCACCGGCCACGGTAGCACGTCAGAGTCCCAGTGCACCAGGCGAGGTGGCACTGGGAGCACCGCGTCCCCCTCCCCTGCCCCGACGTAACGCTACCGTGTGACTGGCACTTGGATCTGGAGAGGATCCCGGTGCCGGTCATGCGGCAGTCGACGAGGGCGCACGCGGAGGAGGTGCGGCGTCGGCGGGAGTTGCTGACGCCGGAGTAGCGCCGCCAAGCCGTCTAGGCGTTCGACCCCCTAGTGTGGGAGCAATGGTTCGCCTTTGAGCACGAGGAGGCCAGGAGGCGTGGCGTCCGCAACGTGTGGCGTCGCTCCCATCCGCCGCCCTCGTCGTGCGCAACGATGACAAGATGGCACAGGCCGCCTACCAGGCGGCGCTGGCTGCTGTCCTCCGGGAGAGCGAGGAGGACGAGTGGCGCATGGAGGAGGAGGAGGAGGTGTACCACGCGCGCATGACGGAGGCCATGGCGTTGTCCGCGACCGGCGACTGCGTCGTGCCGCTGCTGGCCCCACAGTCCCCAGCCAAGGCCGAGCCGGAGCCGACCCCCATCGAGCGCTATTCCTGGACCGGGGTGGTGCGCGAGTGGGTCAGCGCGCCACCGGTCTGGATGGGTGCGAGGGAGGCGCAAGAAGGCGCCTACCTCGAGCAATGGCGCCAGCGAAGGCTGGTCGAGGCGCCGCGAGGGCGAGTACCTCGAGCAGCTGGAGCGCGACGTCGAGGAGGAGGTGCGTCGTGCCCAGGGTGGGGCACCCAGCTGGCGGCGGCACAACCAGCGGAGGAGGACATCGCCCAGGCCTAGGAGATGGCGTTCCCTTGGGCTGGCCCAGCGCCGACGCTGATCGACCTCACCGGCCCCGACGACGACAACGAGTACGCCTTGGGCAACGCGCCGCCTCATAGTTGTATTAAGTTTAATTAACATTAGTTAATTTAAATGTGGATGTATGGACTCTCGTCGGCCTTTGTGGCCGGCATTAATGTTTAACTAATTTTTTTAAATATTTGTGTTCTATTTTTTCGTGCAACCTAAAAAATGAATCGAATCAGTGTTGGGCACATGCACCGACCCAAACGCAAAAACGAACATGAATGTCAGCCGGGCCAATTTGGACGGACAAAAAACGGATAAAATCGCCGTCCGTTTGAGTCGGCTGGCTCTTACCGATCAAGAGGAAGCGAGCAAGGTGCTCGAGGACGTCTCGACGATATGGCAGCAACAGTTGGCATCGGCAGAGTCAATCGATCCAGATCGGACCTGCCAGCGCGTGTGGCAACCCTAGGTGAGAACGGATTACGCCTGGGCGAGCATGGTCTACATGGCAAATACTGTAATGCAAGAGATGAGAGTTTATGGTGGGTACTTGGTAGGCTTGATGTAGATCTCTCCGGTAACGGCGCCAAAAATTCTTCCTGCTACTTCTTGAACTTGGGTTGGTTTTCCCCTTGAAGAGGAAAGGATGATGCAGCAAAGTAGAGATAAGTATTTCCCTAAGTTAAGAACCAAGGTATCAATCCAGTAGGAGATATACACAAGTCTCCAATCTATGCACCCGCACAAACAATCAAACACTTGCACCCAACGCGATAAAGGGGTTGTCAATCCCTTCACGGTCACTTGCAAGGATGAAATCTGATAGAGATAGATATAAAAGCTTACTAAAATGCAAAACAAAGTAAAAACAAATAAATTGCAGCAAGGTATTTTTCGGTTTTTTGGTTTATAGATCTGAAAATATATGATGAAAAATAGACCCGGGGGCCATAGGTTTCACTAAAGGCTTCTCTCTTGAAGGAAAATAATACGATGGGTGAACAAATTACTGTCGAGCAATTGATAGAAAAGAGCAAAGTTATGAAGATATCCAAGGCAATGATTATGAATATAGGTGAAAGTGCAACTATCCCTGGGTGGTTTTGGTAATTCCTAACAGCATATAGCTCATTGAACTAATGCTTTTTCAAGATAATCATTTCAGAAAGTTCAATGATTGGCATGGCATGGATTAGGAATGTGTACCCCTCAAAATGCTAAGGACACATATTGGCTCAAGCTCAAGACTCTACATTTTCATTTTAGTGATCCAAGATCACATTGAGTCCATAGGAAAAGCCAATACTATTAAAAGGGGATGAGGTGTTACTTAATGGCTTGCTTGCTCAAAATGCTTAGTGATATGCTCCAAAAGCCCTCAACCACTTTCTCATATCCACATATGTCCCAAACCAAAAGTCAAACTTGGCCCCACCGAAATTATCTATCCGGCGCCACCGAGTTCATTCGACATAGCCACTGCCAGAAACCCTAGTCATTTCGGTCTCACCGATAGGGATCTCGGTCTCACCGAGATGGGATTGCAAACTCTCCGTTTCCCTTTGTAACGTTTCGGTCCAACCGAGATGAGCGATCGGTCCCACCGAGTTTGCAATGCAAACTCTCTGTTTCCCTTTCGTAACATTTTGGTCTTACCGAAATGAGCGATTCGGTCCCACCGAGTTTGCCTGACCAACTCTTTGTTTGCCTATTACAGAAATCGGTCCTACCGAGTTTATGTGAATGTGATCGGTCTCACCGAGATTACGTTATGCCCTAACCCTAATGAAATCGGTCCCACCGAGTTGACATGTTAGTCCTACCGAAAATCCTAACGTTCACATTTTGAACTAAATCGGTCCGACCGACTTTCATGATTTGGTCCCACCGAGTTTGGTAAATTTTGTGTAACGGTTAGATTTTGTGTGGAGGCTATTTATACCCCTTCACCCACTCTTCATTCGTGGAGAGAGCCATCAGAATGTGCCTACACTTCCAGCATACATTTTCTGAGAGAGAACCACCTACTCATGTGTTGAGACCAAGATATTTCATTCCAACCACAAGAATCTTGATCTCTAGCCTTCCCCAAGTTGCTTTCCACTCAAATCATCTTTCCACCAAATCCAAATCAGTGAGAGAGAGTTGAGTGTTGGGGAGACTACCATTTGAAGCACAAGAGCAAGGAGTTCATCATCAACACACCATCTATTACCTTTTGGAGAGTGGTGTCTCCTAGATCGGTTAGGTGTCACTTGGGAGCCTCCGTCAAGATTGTGGAGTTGAACCAAGGAGTTTGTACGGGCAAGGAGATTGCCTACTTTGTGAAGATCTACCCTAGTGAGGCAAGTCCTTCGTGGGCAATGGCCATGGTGGGATAGACAAGGTTGCTTCTTTGTGGATCCTTCGTGGGTGGAGCCCTCCGTGGACTCACGCAGCCGTTACCCTTCGTGGGTTGAAGTCTCCATCAACATGGATGTATGATAGCACCACCTATCAGAACCACGCCAAAAATCTCCGTGTGTACATTGCGTTTGCTCCCCCTCCAAACTCCTCCCTTTACCTTCATGTGCAATGTTTTACATTCCGCTGCTATGCTATTAGACTTGCATGTGTAGGTTGATTGCTTGACTTGTGCTAAGTTGCTAAAATCTGCCAATACTTAAAATTGGGAAAATGGTAGATTTTATTTGGTCAAGTAGTCTAATCACAATAGGCATCACGTCCGTGTCAAGTAGACCGACTCCTGCGTACATCTACTACTATTACTCCATACATCGACCGCTATCCAGCATGCATCTAGAGTATTAAGTTCATAAGAACTGAGTAACGCCTTAAGTAAGATGACATGATGTAGAGGGATAAACTCAAGCAATATGATGAAAAACCCCATCTTTTTACCCTTGATGGCAACCATACAAATACGTGCCTCGCTGCCCTACTTTGTCACTAGGTGAGGACACCGCAAGATTGAACCCAAAACTAAGCATCTCTCCCATTGCAAGAAGAACCAATCTAGTTGGCCAAACCAAACTGATAATCTTAAGAGAAATACAAAGATATCAAATCATGCATATAAGAATTCAGAGAAGATTCAAATAATATTCATAGATGAACTAATCATAAATTCACAATTCATCGGATCTCGACAAACACACCCCAAAGGAATATTACATCGGATAGACCTCCAAGAACAACGAGAAGAACATGGTATTGAGAATCAAAGAGAGAGAAGAAGCCATCTAGCTACTAGCTATGGACTCATAGGTCTGTGGTAAACTACTCACGTTTCATCGGAAGGGCAATAGAGTTGATGTAGATGCCCTCCATGATTGAAACCCCGTCTGACAGGATGCTGGAAAAGGCCCCAAGATGGGATCTCACGGGAACAGAAGGTTACGTCAGCGGAAAAGTATTTTTGGTGGACGCTTCTGGTCGTTTGGGAATATTTCTGAATTCATAGGCCAAGATTTAGGGTTAGAAGAGCTCCGAGGGGCCCACAAGCCCTCAGGGCGCCGCCGCCCCCCCCCCTGGGGCGCGCCCCTGTGTCTTGTGGCCGCCTCGGGACTCCTCTGACTTCATCTCCAAGTCCTTCGTGTGTCTTCTGGTCCAAGAAAAATCATCGCGAAAGTTTTATTCCATTTGGACTCCGTTTGATATTCCTTTTCTGTAAAAC
Organism: Triticum aestivum; assembly: GCF_018294505.1. NCBI lineage: Eukaryota > Viridiplantae > Streptophyta > Magnoliopsida > Poales > Poaceae > Triticum > Triticum aestivum. The sequence goes on along the minus strand of NC_057811.1, from coordinate 458,753,829 downwards.
TCAAAAACAAGGAAAAAACAGAAACTGGCACTGGGCTCTAGGTCAATAAGTTAGTCCAAAAATAATGTAAAATAGCATAATAATGCATATCAAACATCCAAAACAGATAATATAATAGCATGGAATAATCAAAAATCTCCAACGTATCTATAATTTTTTATTGTTATATTATCAATTTGGATGTTTTATAATCTTTTTATAGTCATTTTATATCATTTTTTGGTACTAATCTATTGACATAGTGCCAAGTGTCAGTTGCTGTTTTTTCCATGTTTTTTACATTGTAGAAAATCAATACCAGACGGAGTCCAAATGCCACGAAACTCCATGATGATTTTTTATGGGCCAGAAGGACCACATTGGGCCCTGGCTGCGCCTGGGGGGGTGCCCCAAGGGAGGCACAACCCACCAGGGCGCGCCAGGAGGCCCAGGCGTGCCCTGGTGGGTTGTGCCCACCTCGGGTGCCCCCGGACCGCCTCTTTGCTCTATAAATACCCCAATATTCTAGAAACCCTAGAGGCATCGACGAAATATTCATCCAGCCGCCGCAGAGTCTAGAACCACCAGATCCAATCTAGACACCATCTCGGATGGGGTTCACCACCTCCATTGGTGCCTCTCCGATGATGCGTGAGTAGTTCTTTGTGACCTTCGGGTCCGTAGTTAGTAGCTAGATGGCTTTCTCTCTCTCTCGCTGGATTCTCAATACAATGGTCACTTGGAGATCCATATGATGTAACTCTTTTGCGGTGTGTTTGTTGGGATCGATGAACTTTGAGTTTATGATCAGATCTATCTTTTTATATCCATGAAAGTTATTTGAGTTTCTTTGATCTCTTATATGCATGATTGCTTGTAGCCTCGTATTTCTTCTCCGATATTTCGGTTTTGTTTGGCCAACTTGATCTATTTGTCTTGCAATGGGAAGAGGTGCCCGGTAGTGGGTTCGATCTTACGGTGCTTGATCCTAGTGACAAAAAGGGAAACAACACGTATGTATCGTTGCTACTAAGGATAAAACGATGGGGTCGATCTCTACATAGATAGATCTTGTCTACATCATGCCATCGTTCTTATTGCATTACTCCATTTCTCCATGAACTTAATACACTAGATGCATGCTGGATAGCGGTCGATGTGTGGAGTAATAGTAGTAGATGCAGGCAGGAGTCTGATACGTCTCCAACGTATCTATAATTTTTTATTGTTCCATGCTATTATATATTCTGTTTTGGATGTTTAATGGGCTTTATTATACACTTCTATATTATTTTTGGGACTAACCTACTAACCCAAGGCCCAGTGCAAATTGCTGTTTTTTGTGTATTTCAGTGTTTCGCAGAAAAGGAATATCAAACGGAGTCCAAACGGAATGAAATCTTCGGGAGTTATTTTTGGAACAAACGTGATCCAGAGGACTTGGAGTGGACGTCAAGAAACGAACAAGGAGGCCACGAGGCACGGAGGCGCGCCTGCCCCCCTGGGCGCGCCCCCACCCTCCTGGGCCCCTCGTGGCTCCACCGACCTACTTCTTCCTCCTATATATACCTACGTACACCAAAACCAACCAGGAGCGCCACGAAACCCTACTTCCACCGCCGCAACCTTCTGTACCCGTGAGATCCCATCTTGGGGCCTTTTCCGGTGCTCCGCCAGAGGGGGCATCGATCACGGAGGGCTTCTACATCAACACCATAGCCTCTCCGATGATGTGTGAGTAGTTTACCACAGACCTTCGGGTCCATAGTTATTAGCTAGATGGCTTCTTCTTTCTCTTTGGATCTCAATACAAAGTTCTCCTCGATCTTCTTGGAGATCTATTCGATATAACTCTTTTTGCGGTGTGTTTGTCGAGATCCGATGAATTGTGGGTTTATGATCAAGATTATCTATGAACAATATTTGAATCTTCTCTGAATTCTTTTATGTATGATTGGTTATCTTTGCAAGTCTCTTCGAATTATCAGTTTGGTTTGGCCTACTAGATTGATCATTCTTGCAATGGGAGAAGTGCTTATCTTTGGGTTCAATCTTGCGTTGCTCGATCCCAAGAAAGGGAAACGACACGTATTGTATTGTTGCCATCGAGGATAAAAAGATGGGGTTTATATCATATTACTTGAGTTTATCCCTCTACATCATGGCATCTTACCTAATGCGTTACTCTGTTCTTATGAACTTAATACTCTAGATGCATGCTGGATATCGGTCGATGTGTGGAGTAATAGTAGTAGATGCAGGCAGGAGTCGGTCTACTTGTTATGGATGTGATGCCTATATACATGATCATGCCTAGATATTCTCATAACTATGCACTTTTCTATCAATTGCTCGACAGTAATTTGTTCACCCACCGTAATACTTATGCTATCTTGAGAGAAGCCACTAGTGAAACCTATGGCCCCCGGGTCTATTTTCCATCATATTAATCTCCCGTAAACTAGCTATTTCTGTCGTCGTTTATTTTGCATTCTTTACTTTCAATCTTTATCATAAAAATACCAAAAATATTATCTTATCATCTCTATCAGATCTCACTTTTGCAAGTGGCCGTGAAGGGATTGACAACCCCTTTATCGCGTTGGTTGCAAGGTTCTTATTTGTTTGTGTAGGTACGAGGGACTTGCGTGTGGCCTCCTACTGGATTGATACCTTGGTTCTCAAAAACTGAGGGAAATACTTACGCTACTTTGCTGCATCACCCTTTCTCTTCAAGGGAAAACCAACGCATGCTCAAGAGGTAGCAAGAAGGATTTCTGGCACCGTTGCCGGGGAGTCTACGCACAAGTCAAGACATACAAAGTACCCATCACAAACTCTTATCCCTCGCATTACATAATTTGCCATTTGCCTCTCGTTTTCCTCTCCCCCACTTCACCCTTGCCATTTTATTCGCCCTCTCTTTCCGTTTTCCTCCTCTTCGCTTGCTTCTTGTGTGTTCGTTCTCTGTGCTGCCATCATGTCTGAAACTGGGGAGGTTATCGTTGATAAGGATAATAATATGGAAAACTTTGATATTTTTGACGATCCTCTTGAAGACCCTACTATTTTACACACTAAAAAGTTTCGGATTGGTAGCGGTAATATTATTGGGAAAGGAGTTATTCAAGATTTCTTTACTTGTGCCGGTACCCTACCCTCTATGGGTGGGTCTATTCTTCATAGAACTAGTAGTCTTGCGGATGCTATATCCTTGCTCGTAGTTGAACTTGAAAGACAATTTATTCATTTGCATCCTTGCATACAAAGAATTTTTCTAGAGTTTTCCAATATCGAGCATTCTTCTGTTAAGCGAGCGGCTACTATCTTTTTGGCTCATGAGTTCAGATTTATAATGAAAGAGGCCAATGAAATTTTTGCGCATTATAGGGTGGACGCTGGTCGTCCTCCCATAGAGGCTATCCTTTTTAATCAAGAAGACTTAATGCGCTTACGATCCTTAGATCATGTTGCTTACAATGAAAACCTCAGAAAAAAAGGTTCCTACCGATGTTCTAGTTGATAGAATTTCTGAACTTAATGATGACTTTGCTATTCAGAACAACGGGTTAGGTTTTTCTCTTGAACAAAGTCTCATGACTTATTGCCAAAAGAAAGCTTATAATGATGAATTGGTTGTGCAATATAAGGGGCCAAAGGAGGAATCCATACCTCCCGAGCCTGATCTTGGGGACTTTTGTCCCATTAAATTTAGCCCTTTTGATTCCTTTTGCTTGCCACAAAGAAAACTTGCTGCTGAAAGTAGGGAATATTAGATGAGTTTTCGTGATTTACCTTACCATCATTATGGCAACACCTAGATCTATCCTTGCCTTTATGCCTAGCTAGGGGCATTAAACGATAGCGCTTGTTGGGAGGCAACCCAATTTTATTTTAGTTTCTTGCTTTTTGGTTATGTTTAGGAATAAATAATCCATCTAGATTCTGTTTAGATGTGGTTTTATGTTTTAATTAGTGTTTGTACCAAGTAGAACCTTTGGGAAGACTTGGGTGAAGTCTTTTTTATCTTGTTGTAAAAAACAGAAACTTTAGCGCTCATGAGATTAGCTAAAACATTTTGCTGGAGAGTGCTATTTAGTTGATTCTTTTTGAAGATGATTAATAGATAAATTCCTCACGTCCAACAATTTATTTTATAATTTTTTGAGTTCCAGAAGTTTGCGTTAGATACAGATTACTACAGACTGTTCTGTTTTTGACAGATTCTGTTTTTCGTGTGTTGTTTGCTTATTTTGATGAAGCTATGGCTAGTATCGGAGGTTATGAACCATAGAGAAGTTGGAATACATTAGTTTTAACACCAATATAAATAAATAATGAGTTCATTACATTACCTTGAAGTGATGTTTTGTTTTCTTTCGCTAACGGAGCTCACGAGATTTTCTGTTAAGTTTTGTGTTGTGAAGTTTTCAAGTTTTGGGTAAAGATTTGATGGATTATGGAACAAGGAGTGGAAAAAGCCTAAGCTTGGGGATGCCCAAGGCACCCCAAGGTAAATCCAAGGACAGCCAAAAAGCCTAAGCTTGGGGATGCCCCGGAAGGCATCCCCTCTTTTGTCTTCGTCCATTAGTAACTTTACTTGGAGCTATATTTTTATTCACCACATGATATGTGTTTTGCTTGGAGAGTCTTGTATGATTTGAGTATTTGCTTTTTAGTTCACCACAATCATCCTTGCTGTACACACCTTTTGAGAGAGACACACATTAATCGGAATTTATTAGAATACTCAATGTGCTTCACTTATATCTTTTGAGCTAAATAATTTTGCTCTAGCGCTTCACTTATATCCTTTAGATCACGGTGGTGGTTGTATTTTATGGACATAATTGATCTCTCATGCTTCACTTATATTATTTTTAGAGTCCTTTAGAACAGCAAGGTAATTTGCTTTGGTTATAAATTTAGTCCTAATATGATAGGCATCCAAGATGGATATAATTAAAACTTCCATATAAGTGCATTGAATACTAAGAGAAGTTTGATACTTGATAATTGTTTTGAGATATGATAAAAAATTCCATATAACTCCGCCTTCGGGATAGGGGGGTTGACGCCGAAGGCTGGCCCACTTGAAGTCTAGAGATTAGATGTGTCATGTCAAAGCACGACGAAAGTACAATTTTAAGACCAATTTCATATTTGCACCAAAACAGCTTGTTTCAGTCTAGACGAAGCGGGACATTCTCTTGGTTGAGGTGTTCGGCGTGAAACTCTTTTCTAAAAATACAGTTCGGCATCTTTCCTGCTGAACTCCACCTCGGTATTATCAAAACATACATGACAGTTGAACTTGTTCCCAAGGAGGTACGATCCTAGGGTCAGCCATTTTGCCCAACCCAATTCTCAGGGGCTACTGCATTGACAATCCAATGCAGACAATTTAAGTGCAATATAGTTTTGGAGGAGATTATGATCCTCAGGTTGGTCGGCCGCACCCAACCTGAGTCTCAAGGACTTTGCACACCGCTTTTTGTGTCCCGCAGTATTCTGCCGAGCTAGGAGTTGATCCTCAGGCCGATTTTGCGAATCAACCTGAGTCTCAGGGGCTACTGGGATCAGCGGTCTTATGTCATCCTTCAGGTGCATCTCGGGTTTTAGAACGATACACACCTTGAGGGCTACTGGCAATATATCTTGGCAGAGAATAAATTGCACCAATCAAAAATATTGACAGAACATGGGCCCGCAGTCGGGGTGGTGCACCACCTCGGAAGCAGTCCGGCATAAAGCTCGGGCGCTAGTGGTTGGCTCCATAGAGGGCATTTCCGGCATTAAGCTCGGCTAAACTCCTTCAACTTTTTGAACCAAGGTGATCTATGACGCCTTGGATATAGTCTGGCGTTGGAGCTCGGATATAGTCCAGCGTTGGAGCTCGGACATAGTCCAGTGTTGGAGCTTGGACATAGTCCGGTGTTGGAGCTTGGACATAGTCCGACGTTGGAGCTTGGACATAGTCCAGCGTTGGAGCTCGGACATAGTCCGGCGTTGGAGCTCGGATACAGTCTGGCGTTGGAGCTCGGAAGCGGTCTGGCGTTGGTGCTCGGCTGCAAAAGATATCTCGAATGCAGTCCGGCGTTGGAGCTCGAATGCAAGAGGACACCGCCCCACGGGAACAACTTCAAACCCGAGGTGTGGCGTGAAAACTAACAAGGCATTGATAAAGGCCGATAACTTAAAGGGGCTCCTCGGATACCCGACGTATAAACTCTTCGGATCCACTTCGGAAATCCTCAGGATCGAAGATGAGAAGATTTTTTGAACCAGTTTTCAAGACCGGTGTCCAAAGATGAAGAACAGTTTGGAAGAACCGAGGAGCGTCCCCAGCTTGAAGACAGGTTCAGGGGGCTACTGACGGTGTCATGGACTAGGGGGTACTCACCACGTCATCTCCCGACCAGCTGGATCGGGCTGAGGACCCCGTGGCGGTTCATTCACGGGCCACTTTGGGTAGCCCATGCCGCATACAAGGGGGTTTCCACAAGACTTGGCGCACAAGACGAGGACTCTCCAAAACCCTAGGCCTCTGGTGCATATATAAACCGAGGCCAGGCTAATCAATAGATCATTGATGTCTACTACACAACCTTCTTCTTATGGACGTTGTTGGGCCTCCAAGTGCAGAGGTTTGTAGGACAGTAGCAAATTTCCCTCAAGTGGATGACCTAAGGTTTATCAATCCGTGGGAGGCGTAGGATGAAGATGGTCTCTCTCAAGCAACCCTGCAGCCAAATAACAAAGAGTCTCTTGCGTCCCCAACACACCCAATACAATGGTAAATTGTATAGGTGCACTAGTTCGGCGAAGAGATGGTGATACAAGTGCAATATGGATGGTAGATATAGGTTTTTGTAATCTGAAAATATAAAAACAGCAAGGTAGCAAGTGATAAAAGTGAGCGTAAACGGTATTGCAATGCTAGGAAACAAGGCCTAGGGTTCATACTTTCACTAGTGCAAGTTCCCTCAACAATAATAACATAATTGGTCATATAAATATCCCTCGACATGCAACAAAGAGTCACTCCAAAGCCACTAATAGCGGAGAACAAACGAAGAGATTATTGTAGGGTACGAAACCACCTCAAAGTTATTCTTTCGAATCAATCTATTCAAGAGTTCGTACTAGAATAACACCTTAAGACACATATCAACCAAAACCCTAATGTCACCTAGATACTCCAATGTCACCTCAAGTATCCATGGGTATGATTATACGATATGCATCACACAATCTCAGATTCATCTATTCAAACCAACACAAAGTACTTCAAAGAGTGCCCCAAAGTTTCTACCAGAGAGTCAAGACGAAAACGTGTGCCAACCCCTATGCATAGGTTCATGGGTGGAACCCGCAAGTTGATCACCAAAACATACATCAAGTGAATCACGTGATATCCCATTGTCACCACAGATACGCACATACAAGACATACATCAAGTGTTCTCAAATCCTTAAAGACTCAATCCGATAAGATCACTTCAAAGGGAAAACTCAATCCATTACAAGAGAGTAGAGGGGGAGAAACATTATAAGATCCAACTATAATAGCAAAGCTCGCGATACATCAAGATCGTATCACCTCAAGAACACGAGAGAGAGAGAGAGAGAGAGAGAGAGATCAAACACATAGCTACTGGTACATACCCTCAGCCCCGAGGGTGAACTACTCCCTCCTCGTCATGGAGAGCACCGGGATGATGAAGATGGCCACCGGTGAGGGTTCCCCCCTCCGGCAGGGTGCCGGAACAGGGTCCCGATTGGTTTTTGGTGGCTATAGAGGCTTGCGGCGGCGGAACTCACGATCTATTCTGTTCCCCAAAGGTCTTAGGGTATATTGGTATATATAGGAGGAAGAAATACGTCAGGGGAGCCACGAGGGGCCCACGAGGGTGGAGGGCGCGCCCAGGGGGGTGGGCGCGCCCCCCTGCCTTGTTCATTCCTCGTTGCTTCCCTTACGCGCACTCCAAGTCCCCTGGATTGCTTCCGTTCCAAAAATAACTCTCCCGAAGGTTTCATTCCGTTTGGACTCCGTTTGATATTCCTTTTCTGCGAAACACTGAAACAAGGGAAAAACAGAAACTGGCACTGGGCTCTGGGTTAATAAGTTAGTCCCAAAATAATATAAAAGTGCATAGTAAAGCCCATTAAACATCCAAGATGGATAATATAATAGCATGAATACTTCATAAATTATAGATACATTGGAGACGTATCAGCATCCCCAAGCTTAATTCCTGCTCGTCCTCGAGTAGGTAAATGATAAAAGAAATAATTTATGAAGTGTGAATGCTAGCAGGTGCACAAGTTTGATCAATGATAATTTCAATCACCTTTTCTAGCATCATTATATATCATAACAGTAGCTCATCTCGTAAAGCTTCTCATGATCAAGTAACAAACTATTCACATGTTAAAGTATAGATCATAAACTTTCTTGAAAATTAACAAACCGTGTTATTAGTCATCAAAAAATTACAATTCATCTTATTTTCAGGAAGAGTCTATGTCAGACCTTTGATTTAGCAAACTCCACATACTCAACTATCATTTAGTCTTTCATAATTGCTAACACTCACGCGATATTTATGGGTTCAAAGTTTTAATCAGACACAGAGAAAGATAGGGGCTTATAGATTCGCCGCCCAACCTTTTACCTCAAGGGTAATGTCAACAATAATAGTTCATGATGCCTTACATCCAATTGGATATATATATATATATATATATATATATATATATATATATATATATATATATATATATCATAATCTTTCCAACACAAGGTGCTTGCCAAAGGATAAAATGTAAAAAGGAAAGGTGAAGATCACCATGACTCTTGCATAAGGTAAAAGACAATAATAAAAGATAGGCCCTTCGCAGAGGGAAGCAGAGGTTGTCATGCGCTTTTATAGTTGGATGCACAAAATCTTAATGCGAGGGAATGTCACTTTATATTGCCACTTGTGATAAGGACCTTTATTATGCAGTCCGTCGCTTTTATTTCTTCCATATCACAATGATCGTATAAAGCTTATTTTCTCCACACTAAAAGATCATACATATTTAGAGAGCAATTTTTATTGCATGCACCGATGACAACTTACTTGAAGGATCTTACTCAATCCATAGGTAGGTATGGTGGACTCTCATGGCAATACTGGTTTGAGGGATGTTTGGAAGCACAAGTAGTATCTCTACTTGGTGCAAGGAATTTGGCTAGCGTGAGGGGGAAAGGCAAGCTCAACGTGTTGGGCGATCCATGACAATATACTTTATTTCGGATATAAGAAAACATAACCCATTAAGTTGTCTTCCTTGTCCAACATCAACCTTTTAGCATGTCATATTTTAGTGAGTGCTCACAATTACAAAAGATGTCCAAGATAGTATATTTATATGTGAAATCTCTCTTCCTTCAATATTCTTTCATGAATTGTTCAAGTGACCAATACAATGTTTGCTAACCTTCAATAAATTTACCACCTCTACTTCTTATATGTAAAGTCATTACTCCCCATGTAATAAGCATATGAAACATGTATAACTTCAGATTTATGATATTCAATTCATTCAACCATATACTCATAGGATATAAGTGAAGCACACGAGTAAATGAAAAACTACTCCAAAAAGATATAAGTGAAGATTAATGAGTAGTTAAATAATTATGTAGCTATGTGAAGACCCTCTCCCATTTAAGAATTTCAGATCTTGGTATTTTATTCAAACAGCAATCAAAACAAAATAAAATGACATGACGCTCCAAGCAAAACACATATCATGTGGTGAATAAAAATATAGCTCCAAGTAAAGTTACCAATGAACGAAGACGAAAGAGGGGATGCCTTCCGGGGCATCCCCAAGCTTAGGCTCTTGGTTATCCTTGAATATTACCTTGTGGTGCCTTGGGCATCCCCAAGCTTAGGCTCTTGCCACTCCTTATTCTATAGTCCATCGAATCTTTACCCAAAACTTGAAAACTTCACAACACAAAAATCAACAGAAAACTCGTAAGCTCCGTTAGCGAAAGAAAACAAAACACCACTTCAAGGTACTGTAATGAACTCATTATTTATTTGTATTGATTTTAAATCTACTGTATTCCAACTTATCTATGGTTTATAAACTATTATACTAGCCATAGATTCATCAAAATAAGCAAACAACACACGAAAAACAGAATCTGTCAAAAACAGAACAGTCTGTAGTAATCTGTATCAAACGTATACTTCTGGAACTCCAAAAATTCTAAAATAAATTGTTGGACCTGAGTAATTTGTATAGTAATCATCTGCAAAAAGAATCAACTAAATAGTACTCTCCAGTAAAAAGTTTTAGCTAATCTCGTGAGCGCTAAAGTTTCTGTTTTTTACAGCATGATCATAAAGACTTCACCGAAGTCTTCCCAAAGGTTCTACTTGGCACAAACACTAATTAAAACATAAAACCACATCTAAACAGAAGCTAGATGGATTATTTATTACTAAACAGAACCAAAAATCAAGAAACTAAAATAAAATTGGGTTGCCTCCCAACAAGCGCTAACGTTTAACGCCCCTAGCTAGGCATGACGATTTCAATGATGCTCACATACAAAATAAGAATTGAAACATAAAGAGAGCATCATGAAGAACATGACTAGCACATTTAAGTCTAACCCACTTACTATGCATAGGGATTTTGTGAGCAAACAACTTATGGGAACAATAATCAACTAGCATAGGAAGGCAAAACAAGCATAACTTCGAAACTTTAAGCACATAGAGAGGAAACTTGGTATTATTGCAATTCCTACACGCGTATATTCCTCCCTCATAATAATTTTCAGTAGCATCATGAATGAATTCAACAATATAACCAGCACCTAAAGCATTATTTTCATGATCTACAAGCACAGGAATTTTATTACTCTCCACATAAGCAAAATTCTTCTCATTCGGAATAGTGGGAGTATCATAAGAGACTTGAATACTATAAATCGTTTCCACATTAAAAGAGTAATGTTAAGAAAAAGGGTAATCATAATCATGACAAGTTTTATAAATATAATCATCACTACTTTTTATAGCATAAGTTTCATCACAATAATCATCATAAGTAGCAACTTTGTTCTCATCATAATCGATTGAAACCTCTTCCAAGATAGTGGACTCATCACTAAATAAAGTTATGACCTCTCCAAATCCACTTTCATAAATATTATAAGATTCAACATCCTCCAAAATAGTGGTATCATTACTTCCTAAAGTTGACACTCTTCCAAACCCACTTTCATCAATATAATCATCATAAGTAGGAGGCATGCTATCATCATTATAAATTTGCATATCAAAACTTGGGAGGCTAATAACATCATCTTCATTAATCATAGCTTCCCCAAGCTTGGGCCTTTTCATACCATAAGCATAATCATTCTCATCATTAATAGTATGGATAGCACCAATAGTATAGCAATTATCATCATCACAATGAGTAGTAGGAGCAACATCATTTGGGAGGGATACCTTTTTACCTTTGCTTCTCCATTTTTTTCTTTTTCTTCTTCACATCATGTGCGGGTTTAACCCTCTTTTTTGAGCTCCTTATTAATGAGATTGGTTGAATAGCAAGCTCCTCCTCGTTACCTGATTCATCATAAGAAATAATAGGAGGACATTAGGAAGTCTCTTCCCTTTCATTAGTGTTCTCTTCATCTTCTATTTGCTTTCTTTTCTTTATGTAATTGGCAATATAAGGATTTTCAATGCAATTCACTGCACAATACATATAAATTTCTTCTAGATTAATATCGAGGAATTTCTCGAGGTTATATTCTGGAATAATCTTAGTTTGACGTTTCATTTCTTCATAACCCAAAAGCAAACTAAGTTCACTATAATGTGCAAGGGAAATCAAGTCATCACAATTTTTGGACATGATTCGATCATGAAACAATTTGCATTTGATATGTAAATGACCATGTTCATTGCAAAGTTCACAAGTATGGCTAAGAAATTTTAAATTTTCAGCACTAACATTTAGCCTTTCTTGCAACCATTTAGTTTCTAAATGCTTATGCCTCTTGCAATATCTATCTTCCCTATTTGGTGTGTACTTGCAAACCCAATGCACTCCACAAAAATTGGCATGTTTATAGGAGACATTTTCATCATAACTAGTGCAATCATCATTAGTACAATGGATATTCAAGGAGTTCATACTAACAACATTGCAATCATGCTCATCATTCAAAGATTTAGTGCCAAACATTTTAATGCATTCTTCTTCTAACACTTTGGCACAATTTTCCTTCCCGTCATACTCACGGAAGATATTAAAAAGATGAAGCGTATAAGGTAAACTCAATTCCATTTTTTTGTAGTTTTCTTTTATAAACTAAACTAGTGATAAAACACGAAACTAAAAGATTCGATTGCAAGATCTAAAGATATACCTTCAAGCACTCACCTCCCCGGCAACGGCCAGAAAAGAGCTTGATGTCTACTACACAACCTTCTTCTTGTAGACGTTGTTGGGACTCCAAGTGCAGAGGTTTGTAGGACAGTAGCAAATTTCTCTCAAGTGGATGACCTAAGGTTTATCAATCTGTGGGAGGCGTAGGATGAAGATGGTCTCTCTCAAGCAACCCTGCAACCAAATAACAATCTCTTGCGTCCCCAACACACCCAATACAATGGTAAATTGTATAGGTGCACTAGTTCGGCGAAGAGATGGTGATACAAGTGCAATATGGATGGTAGATATAGGTTTTTGTAATCTAAAAATATAAAAACAGCACGGTAGCAAGTGATAAAAGTGAGCATAAACGGTATTGCAATGCTAGGAAACAAGGCCTAGGGTTCATACTTTCACTAGTGCAAGTTCCCTCAACAATAATAACATAATTGGATCATATAAATATCCCTCGACATGCAACAAAGAGTCACTCCAAAGCCACTAATAGCGGAGAACAAACGAAGAGATTATTGTAGGGTACGAAACCACCTCAAAGTTATTCTTCGGATCAATCTATTCAAGAGTTCATACTAGAATAACACCTTAAGACACATATCAACCAAAACCCTAATGTCACCTAGATACTCCAATGCCTGGAAGCGGGATAAGGCGTAGACACGAACGCCGGCGCACTTTACCCAGGTTCGGGGCTCTCCTGGGAGATAACACCCCTAGTCCTGCTCTGCGGGGTCTCCGCATGATCGCTAGAGGTAGGAGAAGGCAAGGCCAGCTCTCTCCTCTCTCTATGGGTTGGTTTTGTTCTAACAGGTTGGGAACCCTTTGCATGGGTGCCCTGGGGGGTTTATATAGGCCTACCCCCCAGGGGTACAATAGTAATCTGGCCGGGCGTAGGACCCGGCTGTCAGTCCCTCTGGTCGCCGGCTTCTCCGCCGACTGCTGGGGCCCGCTGCCTGGTGGGCCCCGCCAACTGGTCCGGTACGGGGCCGACAGGCCGTCTCCGCCGCTCTCGGGTCTTGTCGGCTGCTGATCACTATAGCCGTGATGTTAACGACGCAGGCTTGGTCAGGAGAGCGTGGCTACAGCCCCTGCCGCCTGGCGGGCGATTACTGTAGCCACTCTGCGTCTCGTCTGGTTAATGGCGCGTGGGGTCCGAGGAAGGGGCCGGCCGACTGCTGGAGGCCGACCTCCCTCGGATCCGACTGGGGGGCTCCAGCCGTCTTCCGGGCTCTCGCTGATCGGTGGGACCCGTCGCCCCGGGCCGTACCAACAGGCCGTCGTGGGAGCAGGGCCCCGCCTACTTGTGTTGACGCCAGGGGCGGAGTGGCAACAGTGCCGCGCCGGGCGGAGATCTCCGCTGGTACGGTGCACTGTGGCCACGCCTGTCCCTGGGTCGGGGGATGGGCTACGCTGTAGCCACTCCCTGTCTTGTCTTTCTTGACGAGGGCGCAGGCCTTGCCAGCGCCACGGGCTGACTGCCAGGGGCCGGCTTCTCTGGAAGCCGCCCACTAGGAGTCGGCTTGCCTTGATGCCGGCTTCTGGGACTCGGCCGTCTTCGGGCAGCCGGCTATTCCTCCAACCGGCCACCAGAAGGCGGCACTTCACCTTAGCGCCTTGAGGGGCGCAGCCTGCCCCGACGTCTTGAAAGGTTCTGGGTCTCGGGTTAGCCTACCCATGGCCCATTACTCCGACAGTAGTCCCCGAAGCTGGTGAGGTGCCGCGGCTAAGCAGCCGAGGAGCCTCAGCAGTTTCTTTCTCCGAGTGCTTGAGGGGAGGCTTCGTCCGACTTCTGCCGGGCCGACTGGCAGGAGTCGGCCTCGCCCAATCTGATTTATCCAAATTTCGAACGCGGCGGCGGGAACCAAGTGGCGTGCTTGCTAAGCCTCCTGACTGCCGCCCGTCGGGGGCATGTCACGTGGCGTCGAGCGGCTGGGCCAGTCTGCCAGCCCACGCTCGCGATGGGACGCGCCTGCTGGCGGGGCCCGCCACTACCACGCCTCGGCACGCGAGCGGATCCGCTGTGGCCGAGGTGGGCGGTTGAGGTTCCCACAGAGTTACCGCGCGCAGTAACTCATACGATAAACATGGGGGGCGTGGGATCGTGGGCGCAGTAAATCCCACGACCGCCCCTCGGCTTCGCAGCCCGTAGGCCTATAAGTAGGGGGAGGAGGGGGGAGCGGCGAAGCACGCGCGTCCCTCCTCCCCATTCTTCCCTCCTTCTTCTTCCTCTCGCCATTGCGCCTCCAAGGCACGCTGAGCGCTGCGGTGGTTCGTTTCCGATGAGCTCATCTTCCAACCCCACGCCTCCCACGGCGCGCTCTGGAGCATGGGACGGCTCCGAAGTTCACGATGACCACGTTGATTTCCTCCGCCAGACGCGGCGGCTGCCCGACAAGGATTACGTGAAGGTCTGCCTCGCACCGAGGGGGGAGATCTCATCGGCGCCGGAGGAGGGCGAGCGGGTCGTCTTCCGCTCGCACTGCCTGCGCGGCCTTGGCTTGCCGGCGAGCGATTTCTTCCGGTCCTTCCTCGAGTTCTACGGTCTCCAGCCGCACCACCTCACCCCGAACATGGTGGTGCTGCTGTCCGCCTTCATCACCTTGTGCGAAGGCTTCCTCGGCGTCCTCCCCACCATCGAGCTTTGGGGGAGTTCTTCTACATCAAGCTCGGCACCCTTGTCGTGGGCGTGCCGGCCCAATGTGGCGTGTTCATCGCGGTGCGGAGGTCGGCGGCCGACAATCCGTTTCCTCCCATCACGCTGATCAAGTCGGTGAAGATGTGGCAGCGGTCGTATTTCTACGTGAAGAGCGTCTTCGCGGAGGGCGACTGGGTCAACTTGCCGGCTTACGAAGCCGGCCCACCAGCCGGGAGGCGACCCAACTAGTCGTACCGGGCGAGGACGCTGTCGCCTTCTGGAGCCGCTGCCATCGCGCGGCTCTGAGTATTGACACAGACGGAGGGCCTGACCGGGCCTGATTTGCTGTCCGCCTTCGTGGCGCGCCGAGTGCTCCCGCTCCAGAGCCGCCCTCACATGATCTGCCAGATGAGCGGGCACTGGGACCCAAGCCGGCTGTGCACCAAGGAGATGCCTCACGCAGAGGTAGCTCACATGGTGAACTATCTCGCGAACTGCGAGCTCACGGAGGAGTGGCGGTTCGGCAAGGAGCCGTATTCACGCGCCAACCCCCGCCTATGGTAAGTTGTCTTTCTTTTTTCTCTGTCTCTTTGTTGCCGAGTCCGGCCTGCCTGACCTGACCAATCGGCCTTTGAGCAGAGCCCCCTCCTCGAGTCGGCAGCCGGCGCCGCGGGGCCGGAGCACCAATTCCTCCCCGGCCGAGCGGAGAGCGACGTCGACGACCCCAACTTGGGGGCGGCGGCCTTGGAGGATGACGCCGAGGGAGGATGCGGCAAAACAGGCGGCTCGAGGCTTGGAGCCAGCCTCGAGGACTGGCCTGACGACAACGCGGGGGAAGTCGCCCCGCGCCACCAGCCAGGAGTCGGCCAGCCGGGCGCGAGCTCGTCTGCCGCGCCGAATGCCCAAGGCGGTGCGAAGAAATGCCGGGCCGCACCGAGCTTGTTCGGCAGTCGGCCGAAGAAGCCCAAGGGCTTGGCCGCGGCGACCAAGCGGGACGAAGCGGCCGCGAAGGCCATCCGCTTCCGCAAGGAGGTGAAGAAGCCGCAGCTGGTTTCCGTGTAAGTACTACCTTCCTCTTGCGCCTTCATTTTTTCCTTGTTGGTTCAGTCTGAGTTTCTTCGCTTTGTTTCCCTTGATCTAGGGCTCCGCTCTCTCTCGAGAAATCGGCCGCCGCCTCCATCGTGGGGTCGGCGGAGACCTCCACCACCACTCGGCGGATCGATCCGGCCGCCGACCTCCGGGAGGCGAGGGAGCGGAACACGCGGGGAGCGCGCGAGGAGGCGGAAGCCGCCCGCCTGGAAAAGGCGGAGGTAGAGAGGGCGGAGGCCGCCGCCCTGAAGAAACTGGCGGAGGCCGCCGCCCCGAAGAAACTGGCGGAGGCCGAGGCCGCCGACGCGGCGAAGAAGTAGGCTGAAGAAGCCGCGCACCACCAGTCGGCAATTTTCATCACTCCCCTGAACTCCGCGCCGCCACCTCCGGAGTTCGTGGCGCAGACTGGGGAGGCCGGCGACGAGCACCCTGTCATGGAGAGGGACGGCGGCGACGTCGCTATGCCGGACGTGATTGTGCCTCCACCGCCGCCGTCGGGGAGCGCGCAAGGTGAGCAGCCGGCGGACCCGTCGGTGCCGCCAACTGCAAATGAGGTGGCGACGGGCCTGACTCTTGAGGTCGGCACACCGACGCGTCGCCGACTTGCGAAGGCGGCATCGGCGCCACGCCCGCTGGAGACTGGCGCCGCAAGCTCCTCGATCCCGGACACCGAGGCGACCAGTGTCGCGCCCACTGGGTGGGTGCGGGTCGGCGGGACGGGCCCTCTAAACAAGGCGATGCTGGATGTTCAAACCAAACTCCGCGCTGAAGGCGACGCCATCAAGAACTGCAACAAGGCGTATCTGGCATCGCGAGAGGCCATCCGGGTATGCTTCTTGCTTTTTCGTTTTTAACTCTTGTATTGCTTCGTGGGGGCACGTCAGCGCACCCACTGGGTGTAGTCCCCGAGTTCCGGGCCGGCTGCTGAGCAGGCGGCTCGGAACTTTAATTAGCAGGCTCTAAGTGCTGATATCCTTGTTGAGGGATTATCATAACCTTCGTGATGCCGCCTTCAACTCCAAGGTCCTGGAGTTGGATCAACGTGCTGCCGACTTGTCGAAGAGCCGGAGTAAGTCTTCTTCCCTTTCCGCGGGGGCGCGCTGGCGCACCCGCGGGCTGTAGTCCCCGAGGTTCGGGCTGACTGCCGAGCAGTCGGGCCGGATCTCCCCGGCGACTATTCTTCTTTCTGTTGACGACTCCTTTCTCTGCGGGGGTGCGCTGGCGCACCCGCGGGCTGTAGTCCCCGAGATTCGGGCCGACTGCTGAGCAGTCGGGCCGGATCTCCCCGACGAGTGTTCTTCTTTGTTGGCAACTGACACCTTCCTTTCTTCTTTTCTTCTACAGAGGCCAACGCCACCTTGCAGCAGAAGTTGGGCGAAGCCAACACTGCGCTGCGCGCTAAGGAGAAGGAGCGCAGCAAGTTGGCTGAAGAGCGCGACCGGCTTGTCGCGCAACTGGCGGAACAGAAGGAGCTCCTCAAGAAGGCCCAGAAGGAGGCGGAGGACAAGGAGACCGGTCTCCTTGCTGAGTTCGCGATCGAACGCTCCGCTTGGACCGACAAGGAGGTGATGCTGGCTTCCGGCTTTCACGAGATTGAGGACATAGTCGACGGGGAGCTTCCCTCTTTTTCCTTTTTTGAGCTGCCGGCTGTTGGTCGAGCCGGCTTCTTGTCTCTAACTTTGTCTCTTTGCTTTTTGTCTTGGCAGACTTCTTCCCTGGTCACTCGGATGCCGCCAATCAGGCCATTGAAGCCGATCGTGAAGGACGGAGGGCGGACGGCGCACAGATCGCCGCTGACGCCCCCCGAACCCTTAGCGAGCAGATCCTGAGCATCGAGGCCCGTCTTCGGCCGGCTCACCGGATGTTGCGCCGGCTTCAGCGTGTCAGTGCCCAGGCGATCGCCGCCCTGTGGCCGGACATGCCGGCACCGCGCACTCCCAGTTGGACTGCCGACTGGCTGGAGGTGGCGGCCGGCCGTCTTGAGGCCTGGAAGGGCTCCTCGGCCCGGGCTGGAGCGCGTCGGGCCTTGGAATTCGTCAAGGCGTGGTACCCTGGGCTGAGTCTAGCCCAGCTAGCCACGTTCTGGCTGGAATCTCAGGAGGAGTTGGCGGTCGTGGAAGATGACCTCGTCAAGCGTGCGGCGTCAATCGCCGAGTACGCCGACACCGGCATCTTCGTATCGGAGCGGGTTGAGAACGGCGCCGAGGCGCCACCATAATGGTTCGGGCTGAACCCTGACGACGGCGAGGACTCGGCGGAGGTGATCGACTCCAGCGGCGAGGAAGAAGGCGAGCCGGAGGAGGAAGGCGAAGAGGAGACGCCATAGGTCGGAGCGGACGGCCAGCCTCAGCTCGACCGCGCCTCCAGCAACGAGCCACGCCCAATTGAGCCGGCTACCGCTGGAGGCAACCAAGCGGAGACTGACCAGCTGTCCGCTCCACCAACTGACGCCGCCGGCTCCTCCGATCCACCGAACCCGTCTGCCGCTCCCTAGGCCGCCAGTTTATCTTTTGCTTTACCTGTCTATCAGTCTCGACGAACTTGTTAATTTTTGCACAATTCCACCCGCGGGGTGTATCTCAAACTTCTGTTGAATATCGACCGAGGGCCTTTGCTATGTAAAATATTTTTTCGAGTTCTATCTTTTCTTGCTTGCTGCTCTTTGGCTTCTTTCCTTTGCCGCCTTCCCTTGGTTGCCGTCTTGCCAGCCGAACAGCCGCTCTGCGGACTGTGGCTGGGTCAAGTACTTAGCTACTTCCGGGAAGGCAAGTACTAGCCATTTTTAGAGTTTTTAGCAAGTTTAAGTAGAAGCCGGCCGGCCGGCTTCTCAGCAGTCGGTCGAAGAGGCAGGAAGCCGGCCTGAACTATGCACATGCTTTGGGTCCTTAGCCATTTTTCATGTGGGCACCCTTTCTGCCTTACTTCTGCCCACCAAACAGTCGCTCTGCGAGCTGCGGCTTCTGGCATGGGATGGCTTAAGTGCCAACACACTACTTGTCCGGTTGCAGGAAGCATTTCATAGTACAAGGCGGCGAGTCCCCGGGCCGACTAGCCGGACCCGGTGCCAAGCGGCATAAAGAAAATGACATACTCATAGGCATAATTCTTATCATATAGATAAAAGAGGGCAGTCCCCGAGCTCTTCTCGGGGGACCCGGAGTCTTTGTACTTTAATACAAAAGGTAGCGTTGTACATACTGCATCAACTGTAAAATCTTCGGAGGAGATTTGCATTCCATGGCTGCTCCGTCTCCTTGCCGGAGTCGTCCCTCTTGCGCGCTCGAGGCTTCTGAGCGTCGATCAGGTAGTAGGAGTCATTGCCCAACACTTTGCTGATGATGAAGGGGCCTTCCCAAGGCGCTGAGAGCTTGTGCTGGCCGGCTGTTCGCTGGATCAGCCGGAGCACAAGGTCTCCCTCTTGGAAAGATCTCGGCTTGACCTTCCGATTGTAGTATCGGCGCAGGCTCTGCTGGTAGATGCTAGACCGGCTGAGTGCCAACAGCTGGCCCTCGTCCAGCAGATCGACGCCGTCTTGACATGCTTCTTCTGCCTCCTCTTCGGTGTACATGGTGACTCGAGGGGAGTCAAATTCTATGTCTGTTGGGATGACGGCTTCGGCACCGTAGACGAGGAAGAAAGGCGTGAAGCCGATTGACTTGTTCGGAGTTGTGCGCAGGCTCCAGAGGACGGCTGGCAGCTCGTCGAGCCAGCAGCCGGCCGAATGCTCTAGAGGCTCGACCAGTCGGGGCTTGATGCCGGACAAGATGAGGCCGTTTGCTCGCTCTACTTGGCCGTTTGACTGCGGATGGGCAACGGACGCTAGGTCCAGTCGGATGCCCTGCGTCGCGCAGAAATGGGCCAAGGCGCCTTTGGCGAAGTTCGTGCCGTTGTTGGTGATGATGCTGTGTGGTATGCCATACCGGATGGTGATGTCGGAGATGAAAGTCACTGCAGTCGGACCATTTAGCTTCTTGATTGCTTTTGCTTCTATCCACTTGGTGAACTTGTCCACCACGACAAGCAGGTGAGTGATGCCGCCTCGTGCTGTTTTGAATGGTCCCACCATGTCCAGGCCCCAGACAGCAAAGGGCCAGGGAATGGGGATAGTCTTGAGTGCAGAAGCCGGCTGATGTGGCTTGGAACGGAACTTTTGGCACCCTTTGCATTTCTGGACCAAGTCTTTGGCGTCTTCTAGAGCAGTCAGCCAGAAAAAACCATGGCAGAAAGCTTTGGCGACAAGTGCTCTTGAAGCCGCATGGTGGCCACATTCGCCTTGATGGATGTCTTTGAGGATTGCTTGGCCTTGCTCCGGCTCCACGCAGCGCTGGTAGACACCAGTGACACTGCGCCTCACAAGTTCTCTGTTGACTATGGTGTATGCTTCTGCCCGGCGTTGCACTTGCCGGGCCGAGATCTCGTCAGTCGGCAGCTCTTTGTGCACCAGGAAGTTGAGGATGGGCTGGGACCATGAAGGTGCTGCGATTTCTTCAACTGCTAGGACTGCTACTTGTACAAGGGCGGTTGGGCCGGGAGGCGGCGGGTTGGAGTTGGCTGCCGCTTGCTGGGTCGATGAAATCCCCGGGCCGACTGCCGCGGTCCCCGGGCTGGGCTCTGAAGTCCCCGGGCCGGGTTCTGAAGTCCCCGGGCCGGGTGCGACTGCCGCGGCCCTCGGGCCACCTGCCGGAATTCCCGTGCCAGCTGCTGGAGCTCTCAAGTCGGATCCGACTGCTTTAGGAGGAGCCGGCACAAAAATAGAATCCGACTCTGGCGATGGCTTGACAGACGGCTTGAGGAGGCGTTGTAGGGCGACGCCGGTCGGTATTGCTTGTCGGGTGGAGCCAATTCGTGCCAAGGCATCTGCTTGCTCATTGTCATTTCTTGGCACATGGAGGAACTCGCACCCTTCAAAATATTCACTGAGTTGCTGTACGAGGAAGCGGTAGCTCGCCATGTTTGCATCTTTGGCATCCTAGTCGCCTGACGACTGCTGGACCACCAAGTCAGAGTCACCATAGCACAGGATCCGGTGAATGCCGAGCTCTTTGGCAAGCCAGAGCCCGTGGATGAGTGCCCCGTATTCAGCGACGTTGTTGGAGGCGGCAAAATGGATTTGCAGCACATATCTGAGCTTGTCGCCTTTGGGAGAGGTGAGGATGATGCCGGCTCCCAAACCGGTGCGCATCTTGGAACCATCAAAATGCATCCACCAATGGGTGGAGTCGGGCGCTGGCGGCAGGTACTGGGTCTCGGCCCAGTCGACGAGGAAGTCGGCCAGCGCTTGTGACTTGATGGCGGTGCGAGGCTGGTAGTAGATGGTGTAGGGGGCCAAATCGATGGCCCATTTGGCCACTCGGCCTGAAGCATCCCGACTTCCAATGATCTCGGCCAGCGGAGCTGTGCAGACCACAGTGATTGGGTGCTCTTGAAAATACGGCTTCAATTTCTTGGCGGCAAAGTGCACGCCGTAGCACATCTACTAGTAGTGGGGGTAGTTTTGCTTGGAAGCTGACAGCACTTCACTTAGGTAATACACCGATCTCTGGACTGGTAGTGCCTTGCCTTCCTCCTTGCGCTCTACCACTATGACTGTGCTGACCACTCGGCTGGTGGCGGCGATGTAGAGGAGCATGGGCTCCTTAGGAGTCAGAGCCGCCAGGACAGGTGGAGTAGTCAACATCTTTTTGAGCTGGAGAAAAGCTTCATCCGTCTTGTCGTTCCACTCGAAAAAAGTGGTCTTCTTCATGAGCTGGTACAGGGGAAGGGCCTTCTCTCCTAGCCGACTGATGAAACGGCTGATGGACGCCAAACAGCCGGTGAACTTCTGCACATCCAGCAGTCGGGTGGGCACTTCCATCCTCTCGATGGCCTTGATCTTCACAGGGTTGCACTCTATGCCGCGCTCCGAGACCAGGAATCCAGGAAGCTGGTCGGCTGGTACTCCGAAGACGCATTTCTCCGGGTTGAGCTTGATTTGAAATCGGCGCAAGTTCTCAAAGGTCTCCTTGAGGTCTTCTAGCAGCGTCCCACGCTTCTCTGTCTTCACCACAACATCGTCCACATAAACATGGGCGTTCCTGCCGAGTTGCTTGAGGAGGCACTTCTGCATGCAACGTTGAAACGTGGTGCCGGCATTCCTCAAGCCGAGCGTCATGGTCAAGTAGCAAAAGGCTCCAAATGGTGTGATGAAGGCAGTCTTCAGCCTGTCGGCCGGGTTTAGCTTGATCTGGTGATACCCTGAGTATGCATCCAAAAAACTTAGCAGCTCGCATCCGGCTGTGGAGTCTATCACTTGGTCAATTCTTGGCAAAGCAAATGGGTCTTTGGGGCAGGCTTTGTTCAGGCTGGTGTAATCAATACACATGCGCCACTGCTTGTTTTTCTTCAGCACAAGGACTGGGTTGGCCAACCACTCTGGGAAGAATACTTCCATGATGAAGCCGGCTGCCAGCAGCCGGGCTATCTCTTCTCAAACGACTCTTATCTTCTCTTCCAACAGGCGGCGCAAGGGCTGCCTGACTGGCTTGGCATCAGACCAGACATGTAACTTGTGCTCGGCGAAATCCGTCGGAACACCCGGCATGTCTTTGGATGACCATGCAAAGATGTCCCGATTCTCACGGAGGAAATCGACGAGCTCGCCTTCCTATTTGCTGTAAGGTTTGCACCGATGACAGCGTACCTCTCCGGGTGCTCCGGGTCCAAGGGTATCTTCTTTGTCTCTTTGGCCGGCTTGAACGAACCCTCGGCTTCCGACTCCTTGGGGTTGGGTGACATCTCCGGCTGCTTGCCTGCCATCGCCACAACTCGGTCAAGGAGCCGCTTCTCGGCCGCGATCACAAGGGACTCGGCCAGCCGGCTGCTATCTGCTGCGCAAGCGGACGACTTCTTGTAATCCCCTGCTATGGTCAGAATTCCCTTGGAACTCGGCATCTTCATCTTGAGGCAAGCATAGTGGGGGACCGCCATGAACTTGGCCAGAGCAGGCCGGCAAAGTAGTGCATGGTATGGGCTCTCAAGGTCCACCACCTCAAACCAGACTGGCTCTCGGCGGAAATGATCCTTGTCTCCGAAGAGGACGTCTATCTGGATCTTGCCAATTGGTGAGCAGGAAAGGCCAGGAACTATGCCATGGAATACAGTCCGACTGAGCTGAAGCTGCCTTTGCTTGATTCCTAACTTCTCCATGGTATCTTTGTACAGGATGTTGATGCTGTTGCCGCCATCTATCAGAACTCGGGAAAAGCGAGCAGCTCGCCGATCAATGGCAAAGGTGGCATCCAGAACCAGGGCGTAAGAGCCGGGATTGGGCATTATTTCTGGGTGGTCAGCTCTGCTACAGCTGATGGGCTTCTCGGACCAATGCATGAACTCGGGGGTCTCTGATGCCACTGCATTTACTTCTTGCTGTCGTTGCCGTCTGTTGTGCTTATCGTCGGCCACGCTGGTGAACACGACATAAGCTCCGTGCTCTTCAGGGTACTCGTCTTGTATGGCTCCGACTGGTCGAACTGCCGGCTGCTGGGGCGGAGGAGGAGGCGGCTGCCCAGTAGGCGGAGGAGGCAGAAGGCCGTCACCCTTGGCGATCCTGGTGAGCCAATGGCACTTCCGAGTGGTGTGGTTGGACGGCTTCACGCCGCTGTGAAATTTGCAGGGCGCGTCAAGAGTTTGCTCATACGAGAAAGCCGGCAGCCAATTGGGCTTGCCGCCCTTCTGGCGCTTGGATGGAGGCTGCCCTCCCGGCTGCTGGTCTTCGACTGTCGCCACCTGCCGGCTTGTGGAAGCCGGCTGCATGGCCTTGCGCTTGTTGTCGCTTGGTTGCTGGCGCCGATTGGCGTCGCCAGCCGGGGTTCGAGGAGCTTGAGGGGCCACTTTGCCAGACGCATCAACTTGGATCTCTGCCTTCATGGAGGAGTCGGCCGTGGCGTATTTGTCTGCTATGATCAGCAGCTCGTCGAGGGTCGCCGGCTCGTCATAGAGGAGTCGGTGCTTGAGGAGGATGCCCTCTCGGCACCCAGCGGTGAAGTACTCGATGGCCTGCACCTCGTGCACACCTTCGCAAGAGTTGCGGAGCTCGGCCCAGCGCGTGAGGTAGTCGCGAGTCGACTCGTTGGGGCCTTGTACGCACAAGGAGAGCTGGCGAGGTTTGGGCGGCCGCTTGTACGTGCTGGTGAAGTTGCGGATGAAGGCTTCGGTGAAGTCGACCCAGCTGTTGATGCTGCGAGGCTTCAGGTTGTTCAGTCATGTCCGGGCCATGCCCTGGAGCATGAGCGGAACGTACTTCACAACAACGCGCTTGTTGCCGTTTTCTATGCTGACGGCTGTGGAATAGTCGACCAGCCAGTCCTCCGGCTTCACGGAGCCGGTGTATTTGGGCGTGTCTCTTGGGAGCATGAACCCTTTGGGGAAGGGCTCGTCTCGAATGCGGGGGCCGAAACAAGGTGGACCCAACTCATCTTCCTCTTCTAGCGCCAGGGATCGGTGGAGGCGGTCGATCCGGTGGCGGGCATCGTTCTCTTCGACTCCTTCTCGGCGGCCAAGGCGGTCGCCGAGCGTCGGGTGTTCAACAGGCGGCGGGGTGATGCGCCTTTCCCTGCGAGGGGGAGGAGGCGGACAGTCACCCCGTCGTTCCACTGCTCTTGGGCGGCCGTCTTGGTCGCGCTCAATGGTGATGCGAGTCCGACTACGGCTAGCAGCCGGCTCCTTGTCTCTTCTTCCGCGGACGCCACCAGTCGGCGTCCAGGATGTCGCGCCTTGATCTCGGCGGGGAGGCAGATCGTCGTTTTGCCGGTGAGGCGCCTTAGTGCGGCAACCGGCCTCGTGCTGCTCAGCAGCCGCGTCGAGGAGTCGCTGGACGCGCTCGGTCATCTGGCAATGCTCTTCGCCTTCAAACTTGTCCAGCTCTTCTGCTGCCGCCTGGGCAGCTCGGATATTTTCCGCAGGCGTGGCATAGACGGGGCGATCTGCCCCAAACAGGTTGGCGATGGCCACGCCATGCTGCCAAACCATGCCAAGGCGGATAGGCCCATCGGGAGCCGGCGTGCCGCCCACAGCGCGGTCCATCTCGCGCTGGTAGGCCTCCGATAGGCCTCTCATGCTGGCCAGCTTCTTGGCGCCCTCGACGAGCTGGATGCGGCGTGCTTCCAGCATCTCGGCGTCGGCGTCTTCTGGGATGGGCGCCGTCAGGTCTTGCAGTGCCGCGTTGAGCGGGTCATGAGCACCTCTGCCGGAGTGCTCGCTGTGACCGATGACAAGCACCTCCGTGACGGCGCTTTCGCCGCTCTCCGCGCAAGGAGGCGGCTCGTCGTAGACCACCATGTTGGTGGGGAACGCGTCAAGCGACGCAGTGTCGGAGTCGACAAGCATCGGGTCGGTGGAGCCAATAGATTCCAAGTCCGCAGCAGGCTCGCTGGTTACGTGGAGCTGATCGAGGAGGCTGATGAGGCGGCTCTCAGGGCCGTCGGTGCCCGCATCAGACGCGGGCTCGTCGGAGAGGCGAACCTCACCAACAAGATCGGCGAGGCAGCTCGCCGCGTAGCGCGTCGGCGCAGATTCCATCTGGCGTGCCGGGCTGGCTGCGCTCGCCAGGGAGGAAAAGGGTTCCCGTCCAGAACAGGTCTCCGGACGACGGTGCACCTCGCCCCACGGTGGGCGCCAAATGTCGGGGGTTGGGTGCAACATATGCCAATGGATGGCTTATCATGGTGGGAGCGAGTAGAACGTCGCCGGTGCCTGGAAGCGGGATAAGGCGTAGACACGAACGCCGGCACACTTTACCCAGATTCGGGGCTCTCCTGGGAGATAACACCCCTAGTCCTGCTCTGCGGGGTCTCCGCATGATCACTAAGGCACAAGTGAATACAATGGTGCTCCTCGAGTTGTATGCTAGAGGTAGGAGAAGGCAAGGCCAGCTCTCTCCTCTCTCTATGGGTTGGTTTTGTTCTAACAGGTTGGGAACCCTTTGCATGGGTGCCCTGGGGGTTTATATAGGCCTACCCCCCAGGGGTACAATAGTAATCTGGCCGGGTGTAGGACCCGGCTGTCAGTCTCTCTGGTCGCCGGCTTCTCCACCGACTGTTGGGGCCCGCCGACTGTTCCGGTACGGGGCCGACAGGCCGTCTCCGCCGCTCTTGGGTCTTGTCGGCTGCTGATCACTGTAGCCGTGATGTTAATGACGCAGTCTTGGTCAGGAGAGCGTGGCTACAGCCCCTGCCGCCTGGCGGGCGATTACTGTAGCCACTCTGCGTCTCGTCTGGTTAATGGCGCGTGGGGTCCGAGGAAGGGGCCGGCCGACTGCTGGAGGCCGACCTCCCTCGGATCCGACTGGGGGGCTCCAGCCGTCTTCCGGGCTCTCGCTGATCGGTGGGACCCGTCGCCCCGGGCCGTACCGACAGGCCGTCGTGGGAGCAGGGGCCTGCCTACTTGTGTTGACGCCAGGGGCGGAGTGGCAATAGTGCCGCGCCGGGCGGAGATCTCCGCTGGTACGGTGCATGTGGCCACGCCTGTCCCTGGGTCGGGGGGATGGGCTATGCTGTAGCCACTCCCTGTCTTGTCTTTCTTGACGAGGGCGCGGGCCTTGCTGGAGCCACGGGCCGACTGCGAGGGGCCGCTTCTCTGGAAGCCGCGCACTAGGAGTCGGCTTGCCTTGATGCCGGCTTCTGGGACTCGGCCGTCTCCGGGCAGCCTGCTATTCCTCCAACCAGCCACTAGAAGGCGGCACTTCGCCTTAGCGCCTTGAGGGGCGCAGCTTGCCCTGACGTCTTGAAAGGTTCTGGGTGTCGGGTTAGCCTACCCATGGCCCATTACTCTGACAATGCCTAGTTTAGGAACCCTACTATGAGATACGCCGGATATAGAACCGACACTGGGCCCTCTCGGTAATGCACATCACTATAAGCCTGTCAAGCAATGCAACTAATGAGTTAGTTGCGGGATGATGCATTACAGAACGAGTAAAGAGACTTGACGGTAATGAGATTGAGCTAGGTATTGAGATACCGACGATCGAATCTCGGGCAAGTAACATACCGATGACAAAGGGAACAACGTATGTTGTTATGCGGTTTGACCAATAAAGATCTTCGTAGAATATGTAGGAACCAATATGAGCATCCAGGTTCCGCTATTGGTTATTGACCGCAGACGTGTCTCGGTCATGTCTACATAGTTCTCGAACCCGTAGGGTCCGCACGCTTAAAGTTCTGTGATGATTGGTATTATGAGTTTTTGTGTTTTGATGTACCGAAGGTAGTTCCGAGTCCCGGATATGATCACGGACATGACGAGGAGTCTCAAAATGGTCGAGATGTAAAGATCGATATATTGCAAGTTATATTTGGACATCGGAATGGTTCTGGGTGAAATCGGGATTTTACCCGAGTACCGGGAGGTTATAGGAACCCCCCGGTAATTGTATGGGCTTTAATGGGCCATAGTGGAGAGAGAGAGGAGGCCAGGGCAGGCCGCGCGCCCCCTCCCCCTTTGGTCCGAATTGGACTAGGAGGGGGGCGGTGCCCCCCTTTCCTTCCTCCTTCTCTCCCCCTTCCTTCTCTCCGAGTCCAACTAGGGAAGGGGGAATCCTACTCCCGGTGGGAGTAGGACTCCTCCAGGGCGCGCCATAGCTAGGCCGGCCCTCCCCCCTCCTCCACTCATTTATATACGTGGCCAGGCACCCCATAGACACACAAGTTGATCATTGATCTCTCTTAGCCGTGTGCGGTGCCCCCTCCACCATAATCCACCTCGGTCATATCGTAGCGGTGCTTAGGCGAAGCCCTGCGTCTATAACTTCATCAACACCGTCATCATGTCGTCGTGCTGACGAAGCTCTTCCCCGAAGCTCTACTGGATCGTGAGTTCGCGGGACGTCACCGAGCTGAACGTGTGCTGAACACGGAGGTGTCGTACGTTCGTTACTGAGGATCGGTCGATCATGAAGACGTACGACTACATCAACCGCGTTGTCGTAATGCTTCCGCTTTCGTTCTACGAGGGTACATGGACAACACTCTCCTCTCTCGTTGCTATGCATCACCGTGATCTTGCGTGTGCGTAGGAATTTTTTTTGAAATTACTACGTTTCCCAACAATGGTATCAGAGCCAGGTTTATGCGTAGATGTTATATGCACGAGTAGAACACAAGTGAGTTGTGGACGATACAAGTCATACTGCTTACCAGCATGTCATACTTTGGTTCGGCGGTATTGTTGGATGAAGCGGCCCAGACCGACATTACGCGTACGCTTACGCGAGACTGGTTCTACCGACGTGCTTCGCACACAGGTGGCTGGCGGGTGTCAGTTTCTCCAACTTTAGTTGAACCGAGTGTGACTACGCCCGGTCCTTGTTGAAGGTTAAAACAGCACTAACTTGACAAAATATCGTTATGGTTTTGATGCGTAGGTAAGAACGGTTCTTGCTCAGCCCGTAGCAGCCACGTAAAACTTGCAACAACAAAGTAAGGACGTCTAACTTGTTTTTGCAGGGCATGTTGTGATGTGATATGGTCAAGGCATGATGCTATATTTTATTGTATGAGATGATCATGTTTTGTAACGGAGTTATCGGCAACTGGCAGGAGGCATATGGTTGTCGCTTTATTGTATGCAATGCAATCGCCTTGTAATTTCTTTACTTTATCGCTAAGTGGTAGCGATAGTCGTAGAAGCAATAGTTGGCGAGACGACAACGATGCTACGATGGAGATCAAGGTGTCGCGCCGGTGACGATGGTGATCATAACGGTGCTTTGGAGATGGAGATCAAAGGCACAAGATGATGATGGCCATATCATATCACTTATATTGATTGCATGTGATGTTTATTCTTTATGCATCTTATTCTGCTTGATTGACGGTAGCATTATAAGATGATCTCTCACTAAATTTCAAGGTACAAGTGTTCTCCCTGAGTATGCACCGTTGCCAAAGTTCGCCGTGCTGAGACACCACGTGATGATCGGGTGTGATAAGCTCTACGTTCATATACAACGGGTGCAAGCCAGTTTTGCACACGCAGAAATACTCGGGTTAAACTTGACGAGCCTAGCATATGCAGATATGGCCTCGGAACACTAAGACCGAAAGGTCGAGCGTGAATCATATAGTAGATATGATCAACATAGTGATGTTCACCATTGAAAACTACTCCATCTCACGTGATGATCGGACATGGTTTAGTTG
The DNA here is from genome assembly GCF_018294505.1 of Triticum aestivum. NCBI lineage: Eukaryota > Viridiplantae > Streptophyta > Magnoliopsida > Poales > Poaceae > Triticum > Triticum aestivum. The sequence continues at coordinate 458,724,472 of NC_057811.1, read as the reverse complement.
ATATGGATCACGTGATCACTTAGATGATTAGAGGGATGTCTATCTAAGTGGGAGTTCTTAAATATGATTAATTGAACTTTAATTTATCATGAACTTAGTACCTGATAGTATTTTGCTTGTCTATGTTGTTGTAAATAGATGGCCCGTGCTGTTGTTCCGTTGAATTTTAATGCGTTCCTTAAGAAAGCAAAGTTGAAAGATGATGGTAGCAATTACACGGACTGGGTCCGTAACTTGAGGATTATCCTCATTGCTGCACGGAAGAATTACGTCCTGGAAGCACCACTGGGTGCCAAACCCGCTGCAGGAGCAACGCCAGATGTTATGAACGTCTGGCAGAGCAAAGCTGATGACCACTCGATAGTTCAGTGTGCCATGCTTTACGGCTTAGAACCGGGACTTCAACGACGTTTTGAACATCATGGAGCATATGAGATGTTCCAGGAGTTGAAGTTAATATTTCAAGCAAATGCCCGGATTGAGAGATATGAAGTCCCCAATAAGTTCTACAGCTGCAAGATGGAGGAGAATAGTTCTGTCAGTGAGCATATACCCAAAATGTCTGGGTATAACAATCACTTGATTCAACTGGGAGTTAATCTTCCGGATGATAGTGTCATTGACAGAATTCTTCAATCACTGCCACCAAGCTACAAAAGCTTTGTGATGAACTATAACATGCAAGGGGTGGATAAGACAATTCTCGAGCTCTTCGCGATGCTAAAGGCTGCGGAGGTAGAAATCAAGAAGGAGCATCAAGTGTTGATGGTCAACAAGACCACAAGTTTCAAGAAAAAGGGTAAAGGGAAGAAGAAGGGGAACTTCAAGAATAACGGCAAACAAGTTGCTGCTCAGGAAAAGGGACCCAAGTTTGGACCTAAGCCTGAGAATGAGTGTTTCTACTGCAATGGGACTGGTCACTAGAAGCAGAACTGCCCCAAGTATTTGGCGGATAAGAAGGATGGCAAGATGAACAAAGGTATATGTGATATACATGTTATTGATGTGTACCTTACTAAAGCTCGCAGTAGCACCTGGGTATTTGATACTGGTTCTGTTGATAATATTTGCAACTCGAAACAGGGACTACGGATTAAGCGAAGATTGGCTAAGGACGAGGTGACAATGCGCGTGGGAAATGGTTCCAAAGTCGATGTGATCGCCGTCGGCACGCTACCTCTACATCTACCTTCGGGATTAGTTTTAGACCTGAATAATTGTTATTGGTGCCAGCGTTAAGCATGAACATTATATCTGGATCTTGTTTCATGCGAGACGGTTATTCATTTAAATCAGAGAATAATGGTTGTTCTATTTATATGAGTAATATATTTTATGGTCATGCACCCTTGAAGAGTGGTCTATTTTTAATGAATCTCGATGGTAGTGATACACATATTCATAATGTTGAAGCCAAAAGATGCAGAGTTGATAATGATAGTGCAACTTATTTGTGGCACTGCCGTTTAGGTCATATTGGTGTAAAGCGCATGAAGAAACTCCATTCTGATGGACTTTTGGAATCACTTGGTACTTGCGAACCATGCCTCATGGGCAAGATGACTAAAACGCCGTTCTCCGGAACAATGGAGCGAGCAACAGATTTGTTGGAAATCATACATACTGATGTATGTGGTCCGATGAATATTGAGGCTCGCGGCGTATATCGTTATTTTCTCACCTTCACAGATGATTTGAGCAGATATGGGTATATCTACTTAATGAAACATAAGTTTGAAACATTTGAAAAGTTCAAAGAATTTCAGAGTGAAGTGGAAAATCATCATAACAAGAAAATAAAGTTTCTACGATCTGATCGTGGAGGAGAATATTTGAGTTACGAGTTTGGTCTTCATTTGAAACAATGCGGAGTAGTTTCGCACTCACGCCACCCGGAACACGACAGCGTAATGGTGTGTCCGAACGTCGTAATCGTACTTTACTGGATATGGTGCGATCTATGATGTCTCTTACCGATTTACCGCTATCATTTTGGGGTTATGCTTTAGAGACAGCTGCATTCACGTTAAATAGGGCACCATCTAAATCCGTTGAGACGACGCCTTATGAACTATGGTTTGGCAAGAAACCAAAGTTGTCATTTCTTAAAGTTTGGGGTTGCGATGCTTATGTGAAAAAGCTTCAACCTGATAAGCTCGAACCCAAATCGGAGAAATGTGTCTTCATAGGATACTCAAAGGAGACTGTTGGGTACACCTTCTATCACAGATCTGAAGGCAAGACATTTGTTGCTAAGAATGGATCCTTTCTAGAGAGGGAGTTTCTCTCGAAAGAAGTGAGTGGGAGGAAAGTATAACTTGATGAGGTAACTATACCTGCTCCCTTATTGGAAAGTAGTTCATCACAGAAACCGGTTCCTGCGACACCTACACCAATTAGTGAGGAAGCTAACGATGATGATCATGAAACTTCAGATCAAGTTACTACCGAACCTCGTAGGTCAACCAGAGTAAGATCCACACCAGAGTGGTACGGTAATCCTGTTCTGGAGGTCATGTTACTTTACCATGACGAACCTACGAACTATGAGGAAGCGATGATGAGCCCAGATTCCGCAAAATGGCTTGAGGCCATGAAATCTGACATGGGATCCATGTATGAGAACAAAGTGTGGACTTTGGTTGACTTGCCCGATGATCGGCAAGCCATAGAAAATAAATGGATCTTCAAGAAGAAGACTGACGCTGACGGTAATGTTACTGTCAACAAAGCTCGACTTGTTGCGAAAGGTTTTCGACAAGTTCAAGGGGTTGACTACGATGAGACTTTCTCACCCGTAGCGATGCTTAAGTCTGTCCGAATCATGTTAGCAATTGCCGCATTTTATGATTATGAAATTTGGCAAATGGATGTCAAAACTGCATTCCTGAATGGATTTCTAGAAGAAGAGTTGTATATGATGCAACAAGAAGGTTTTGTCGATCCAAAAGGTGCTAACAAAGTATGCAAGCTCCAGCGATCCATTTATGGACTGGTGCAAGCCTCTCGGAGTTGGAATAAACGTTTTGATAGTGTGATCAAAGCATATGGTTTTATACAGACTTTTGGAGAAGCCTGTATTTACAAGAAAATGAGTGTTAATTGGAAATGATATAGAATTTCTGGATAGCATAAAAGGATACTTGAATAAGAATTTTTCAATGAAAGACCTCGGTGAAGCTGCTTATATATTGGGCATCAAGATCTATAGAGATAGATCAAGACGCTTAATTGGACTTTCACAAAGCACATACCTTGATAAAGATTTGAAGAAGTTCAAAATGGATCAAGCAAAGAAAGGGTTCTTGCCTCTGTTACAAGGTGTGAAGTTGAGTAAGACTCAATGCCCGACCACTGCAGAAGATAGAGAGAAAATGAAAAGTGTTCCCTATGCTTCAGCCATAGGCTCTATCATGTACGCAATGCTGTGTACCAGACCTGATGTGTGCCTTGCTATTAGTTTAGCAGGGAGGTACCAAAGTAATCTAGGAGTGGGTCACTGGACAGCGGTCAAGAACATCCTGAAATACCTGAAAAGGACTAAGGATATGTTTCTCGTTTATGGAGGTGACAAAGAGCTCGTCGTAAATGGTTACGTCGATGCAAGCTTTGACACTGATCCGGATGATTCTAAATCGCAAATCGGATACGTGTTTATATTGAACGGTGGAGCTGTCAGATGGAGCAGTTCTAAACAAAGCGTCGTGGTGGGATCTATGTGTGAAGCGGAGTACATAGCTGCTTCGGAAGCAGCAAATGAAGGAGTTCATATCCGATCTAGGTGTCATACCTAGTGCATCGGGTCCAATGAAAATCTTTTGTGACAATACTGGTGCAATTGCCTTGGCAAAGGAATCCAGATTTCACAAGAGAACCAAACACATCAAGAGACGCTTCAATCCCATCCGCGATCTAGTCCAGGTGGGAGACATAGAGATTTGCAAGATACATACGGATCTGAATGTTGTAGACCCATTGACTAAGCCTCTCTCACGATCAAAACATGATCAGCACCAAGGCTCCATGGGTGTTAGAATCATTACTGTGTAATCTACATTATTAACTCTAGTGCAAGTGGGAGACTGAAGGAAATATGCCCTAGAGGCAATAATAAAGTTATTATTTATTTCCTTATTTCATGATAAATGTTTATTATTCATGCTAGAATTGTATTGACCGGAAACATAATACATGTGTGAATACATAGACAAACAGAGTGACACTAGTATGCCTCTACTTAACTAGCTCGTTGATCAAAGATTGTTAAGTTTCCTAACCATAGACATGAGTTGTCATTTGATAAACAGGATCACATCATTAGGAGAATGATGTGATTGACTTGACCCATTCCGTTAGCTTAGCACTTGATCATTTTAGTTTACTGTTATTGCTTTCTTCATAACTTATACATGTTCCTATGACTATGAGATTATGCAACTCCCGATTACCGGAGGAACACTTTGTGTGCTACCAAACGTCACCACGTAATTGGGTGATTATAAAGGTGCTCTACAGGTGTCTCCGATGGTACTTGTTGATTTGGCATAAATCGAGAGTAGGATTTGTCACTCCGATTGTCGGAGAGGTACCTTGATGACCCACAAGTATAGGGGATCTATTGTAGTCCTTTCGATAAGTAAGAGTGTCGAACCCAACAAGGAGCAGAAGGAAATGATAAGCGGTTTTTAGCAAGGTATTCTCTACAACTAAAATTATCGGTAACAGATAGCTTTGTGATAAGGTAGTTTGTAACGGGTAACAAGTAATGAAAGTAAACAAGGTGCAGCAAGATGGCCCAATCCTTTTTGTAGCAAAGGACAAGCCTGGACAAACTCTTATACAGAGAAAAGCGCTCCCGAGGACACATGGGAATTATCGTCAAGCTAGTTTTCATCACGCTCATATGATTCGCGTTCGTTACTTTGATAATTTGGTATGTGGGTGGACCGGTGCTTGGGTGATGTCCTTACTTGGACAAGCATCCCACTTATGATTAACCCCTATTGCAAGCATCCGCAACTACAAAAGAGGTATTAAGGTAAACCTAACCATAGCATGAAACATATGGATCCAAATCAGCCCCTTACGAAGCAACTCATAAACTAGGGTTTAAGCTTCTGTCACTCTAGCAACCCATCATCTACTTATTACTTCCCAATGCCTTCCTCTAGGCCCAAACAGGTGAAGTGTCATGTAGTCGACGTTCACATAACACCACTAGAGGAAAGACAACATACATCTCATCAAAATATCAAACGAATACCAAATTCACATGACTACTTATAGCAAGACTTCTCACATGTCCTCAGGAACAAACGTAACTACTCACAAATCATATTCATGTTCATAATCAGAGGGGTATTAATATGCATAAAGGATCTGAACATATGATCTTCCACCAAATAAACCAACTAGCATCAACTACAAGGTGTAATCAACACTACTAGCAACCCACAGGTACCAATCTGAGGCTTTGGGACAAAGATTGGATACAAGAGATGAACTAGGGTTTGAGAGGAGATGGTGCTGGTGAAGATGTTGATGGAGATTGACCCCCTCCCGATGAGAGGATCGTTGGTGATGATGATGGCGATGATTTCCCCCTCCCGGAGGGAAGTTTCCCCGGCAGAACAGCTCTGCCGAAGCCCTAGATTGGTTCCGCCAAGGTTCCTCCTCGTGGCGGCGGAGTTTCTTCCCGAAAGCTTGCTTGTGATTTTTTCCAGGGTAAAAGACTTCATATAGTAGAAGATGGGCACCGGAGACCTGCCAGGGGGCCCACGAGGCAAGGGGCGCGCCCAGGGGTAGGGCGCGCCCCCCGCCCTCGTGGCTAGGGTGTGGGCCCCCTCTAGTACTTTCTTCGCTCAGTATTTTTTATTAATTCAAAAAATGACTTCCGTGAAGTTTCGGGACTTTTGGAGCTGTGCAGAATAGGTCTCTAATATTTGCTCCTTTTCCAACCCAGAATTCCAGTTGCCGGCATTCTCCCTCTTCATGTAAACCTTGTAAAATAAGAGAGAATAGGCATAAGTATTGTGACATAACGTGTAATAATAGCCCATAATGCAATAAATATTGATATAAAAGCATGATGCAAAATGGACGTATCATATCTCTGCGCCCTCTCGGTAATGCACATCACTATAAGCCTTGCAAGCAATGCAACTAATGAGTTAGTTGCGGGATGATGCATTACAGAACGAGTAAATAGACTTGCCGGTAACGAGATTGAGCTAGGTATTGAGATACCGACGATCGAATCTCGGGCAAGTAACATACCGATGACAAAGGGAACAACGTATGTTGTTATGCGGTTTGACCGATAAAGATCTTCGTAGAATATGTAGGAACGAATATGAGCATCCAGGTTCCGCTATTGGTTATTGACCGCAGACGTGTCTCAGTCATGTCTACATAGTTCTCGAACCCGTAGGGTCCGCACGCTTAAAGTTCTGTGACGATCGGTATTATGAGTTTTTGTGTTTTGATGTACCAAAGGTAGTTCGGAGTCCCGGATATGATCACGGACATGACGAGGAGTCTCAAAATGGTCGATACGTAAAGATCGATATATTGGAAGCCTATATTTGGACATCGGAATGGTTCCGGGTGAAATCGGGATTTTACCGGAGTACCGGGAGGTTACCGGAACCCCCCGGTAATTGTATGGGCCTTAATGGGCCATAGTGGAGAGAGAGAGAGAGGAGACCAGGGCAGGCCGCGCGCCTCCTCCCCCTCTGGTCCGAATTGGACAAGGAGGGGGGCGGCGCCCCCCCCCCCTTTCCTTCCTCTTTCTCTCCCCCTTCCTTCTCTCCTAGTCCAACTAGGGAAGGGGGAATCCTACTCCCGGTGGGAGTAGGACTCCTCCAGGGCGCACCATAGCTAGGCCGGCCCTCCCCCTCCTCCACTCCTTTATATATGTGGCCAGGGGGCACCCCATAGACACACAAGTTGATCATTGATCTCTCTTAGCCGTGTGCGGTGCCCCCCTCCACCATAATCCACCATAGCGGTGCTTAGGCGAAGCCCTGCGTCATATCGTAGCGGTGCTTAGGCGAAGCCCTGCGTCATATCGTAGCGGTGCTTAGGCGAAGCCCTGCGTCGGTAACTTCATCAACACCGTCATCACGCCGTCGTGCTGACGAAGCTCTTCCCCGAAGCTCTACTGGATCGTGAGTTCACGGGACGTCACCGAGCTGAACGTGTGCTGAACACGGAGGTGCCGTACGTTCGGTATTGAGGATCGGTCGATCGTGAAGACGTACGACTACATCAACCGCGTTGTCATAACGCTTCCGCTTTTGGTCTACGAGGGTACATGGACAACACTCTCCCCTCTCGTTGCTATGCATCACCGTGATCTTGCGTGTGCGTAGGAATTTTTTTTGAAATTACTACGTTTCCCAACACATCCAGGGTAGCTACAATTGTTATACGACGAAGGGTGTAGTGATCAAATAAATCTGGATACGTTGTGCAGAGGCTCTGACGCCGCAGTCAGGGGTCTGTCCAGATCTGCGTGAAAGCACCGTCCCCGATGGGGAAATCGATCGAAGCCTCAAAGAGGCCGCACATAGCTTGGTCAACCGGCAGAGGCAGACCAATCCATGGTCTCAAGCGATCCATCCAGGTAAGCCACAACCATCTGCATCTTAGGGCATGCTCTTGAATCGGAGACTTGGCACACCTAGGTCGCCCATGTTACGCGACAGGCAAACCTGCTTCCAGTTAACCAGATACTTGCCACCCTTAGCTTCCTCTTTGTTTGCCCGAAGAAATCCTCTACAGAGCTTGTCAATTTTCTTCACCATCCACGGGTTTGGGTCAATGGCCAGGATCTGGAATGTGGGGATGGCATATAGCACTGATATGATAAGTGTAGCATGTCCTGCCACCGGCAAGCCTAGCTTGTTCCAGCATGTGGTTATGCGTTGCAGCTTGTCAAAGATGGGCTAGAAGTGGATTCTCTTCAGCCTTGTGACATCGAGCGGCATCCCAAGGTAAGTGCAAGGGAAATCCTAAACTGGACATTGAAGAATAGCCGCCAGTGTGGTCAGGTCCACATCATCACATTGAATGCCACAAATACTGCTCTTCTGGAAGTTTGTAGACAGCCCACTGTCATCCGCAAAAGTGTCAAGGATGGCCTTAGCTACAAGTATCTCCTGGCTCGTGGATTTGATGAACATGAAACATCATCTGCATAAAACGATGCCCTTACGGGCGGCATGAACAAGGGTGTCCAACATGTCCATAAAGATGACAAATAGCATAGGCGATAGTGGGTCACCCTATCGCAGTCCTCGGTGATGGTAGATGTTTGCTGAAAGCTCGCCGTTGACAAGGATTCTAGTGGAGGCTGATGCAAGGATCAAGGATATCCAATTGCGCCAATTCAGACCAAACCCCTCTGCAGTAAGAACTTCCAGGACACAGTGTCAAATGCTTTCTCACATCAAACTTTAATAAGAGTGGTGGAATCATCTTCGGGTATAACTGTCGTGTCATTCCTTGCGCAAGGATGAAGTTATCATGCAGTGCCCTTCCTTTAATGAATGCACTTTTGGTCGGTAGCACAAGGGAGTTCATCTTTGGTTGCAGCCTCATAGCAAGAATCTTCATGATTGCTACCTCTTGAGCATGCGTTGGTTTTCCCTTGAAGAGGAAAGGGTGATGCAGCAAAGTAGCACAAGTATTTCCCTCAGTTTTTGAGAACCAAGGTATCAATCCAGTAGGAGGCCACACGCAAGTCCCTCGTACCTACACAAACAAATAAGAACCTTGCAACCAACGCGATAAAGGGGTTGTCAATCCCTTCACGGCCACTTGCAGAAGTGAGATCTGATAGAGATGATAAGATAATATTTTTGGTAGTTTTATGATAAAGATTGAAAGTAAAGATTGCAAAATAAACGGTGACAGAAATAGCTAGTTGACGGAAGATTAATATGATGGAAAATAGACCCGGGGGCCATAGGTTTCACTAGTGGCTTCTCTCAAGATAGCATAAGTATTACGGTGGGTGAACAAATTACTGTCGAGCAATTGATAGAAAAGTGCATAATTATGAGAATATCTAGGCATGATCATGTATATAGGCATCACGTCCGCGACAAGTAGACCGACTCTTGCCTGCATCTACTACTATTACTCCACACATCGACGCTATCCAGCATGCATCTAGAGTATTAAGTTCATAAGAACAGAGGAACGCATTAGGCAAGATGACATGATGTAGAGGGATAAACTCAAGCAATATGATATAAACCCCATCTTTTTATCCTCGATGGCAACAATACAATACGTGTCGTTTCCCCTACTGTCACTGGGATCGAGCAACGCAAGATTGAACCCAAAGCTAAGCACTTCTCCCATTGCAAGAAAGATCAATCTAGTAGGCCAAACCAAACTGATAATTCGAACAGACTTGCAAAGATAACCAATCATACATAAAAGAATTCAGAGAATATTCAAATATTGTTCATAGATAATCTTGATCATAAACCCACAACTCATCGGATCTCGACAAACACACCGCAAAAAGAGTTACATCGAATAGATCTCCAAGAAGATCGAGGAGAACTTTGTATTGAGATCCAAAGAGAGAGAAGAAGCCATCTAGCTAATAACTATGGACCCGAAGGTCTGTGGTAAACTACTCACACATCATCGGAGAGGCTATGGTGTTGATGTAGAAGCCCTCCGTGATCGATGCCCCTCCGGCAAAGCGCCGGAAAAGGCCCCAAGATGGGATCTCATGGGTACAGAAGGTTGCGGCGGTGGAAATAGGGTTTCGTGGTGCTCCTGGATGGTTTCGGGGTACGTAGGTATATATAGGAGGAAGAAGTAGGTCAGTGGAGCTACGAGGGGCCCACGAGGGTGGGGGGCGCCCCCAGGGGGCAGGCGTGCCTCCCTGCCTCGTGGCCTCCTCAGTTGTTTCTTGACGTCCACTCCAAGTCCTCTGGATCACGTTTGTTCCAAAAATAACTCTCCCGAAGGTTTCATTCCATTTAGACTCCGTTTGATATTCCTTTTCTGTGAAACACTGAAATAGGCAAAAAAACAGCAATTTGCACTGGGCCTTGGGTTAGTAGGTTAGTCCCAAAAATAATAATAAAGTGTATAATAAAGCCCATTAAACATCCAAAACAGAATATATAATAGCATGGAACAATCAAAAATTATAGATACGTTAGAGACGTATCAATGATCAACTTTGCAAAAAAGGAAATTAGACTGATTGGACTATAGTCTTTTGCCTCTTCAACATCTTGGTTCTTGGGAATGAGGACGAGGGTGGCTTCATGCAGGCATTGCAAGTGAGTTGAGCTCCGAGTCTCAAAAGCTTTAATTGCGTCCATGACATCCATCTTGATCACATCCCAACATACTTGAAAAAATGAGCCGTGAAGCCATCTGGTCCAGGTGCCTTTCTGGGGTTGATCTCCATTAGAGCAGCTTTCACTTCCTCCTTGGAAAAAGCACCCTCAAGGTCAGAAAGATCTGATGCGTGGACACCTAGCTCACTGAAGTCCAGCCTGCATCTACACATTTTCTTTGTCCTGATCGGGTCGTTGAAGTGGTTCCACAAAATTTCCATATTCTCATGTTGCCCGGTAGCCGAGGTCCCATTATGCTTGAGGGTAAGCACCAAGTTCTTCCTTCGTTGTGTCGTTTCCTTGGGATGGAAAAATTCCATGTTGCCATCACCATCTCTAATCTCGCCAATTCTCGCACGTTGCCTCCGATGAGATCTTTGCAGCGCGGCAATTCCAAGCACATTCATTTTTAGCATTCCTCTGAAATTGCGTTCCTCCACCGATAGTCTATGGTCTAGGGCCTTGTCAAGCATACCAATTAGCTCGTTGGAGATGGTCGTGCAGATTTTAAGATCGCCGACGAACGAAGCACTCCATCTCTTCAAAGCCCGCGCAGTGCGCGTGAGCTTGCAGTGCAGGATTAAGTATGGGTCTGCGCAAGTAATGGGGCTATTCCAAACCCCGACAACCACCTCTGCAAATCCATCAAGCTTTGACCAGTAGTTCTCAAACCTAAAGTGGTGTGGTGGTGAATTCATCATTTATTAGAAAGAGCACAACAACCCAACAAGGTGTCTGGACTGCAACACAACACGATTCAAGTGGGGAAAGAGCACTCAACCGGATCATGGTGAGAGTAGATAGGATGGTGGTACTCATCATAAGTTTGTAATGGCACTTTCCACTTATTCCCCCTTTGAAGTTCTATACGGAAACAAGAAGCGAACAAAGCTCATGCATTGGCACACCAAGAGGATGAAGAAAGGCGTGAAGTACTAAGACACCTTATGCTAGTGGAAAGCGCTCGCAACACGAATAGCCATGTTTCAAAGGGGATGCGAGGTATGCCAAGGATGGTTATAGCATGGACAATCTCAACCATTTTGGTAAGCAGAGCAACACGCACAACACATATCCGCGGTTGTGTACATCTACACCCCCAGCCCACCGTGGCTCTTCATGAAGCAGAAATATCTACACATGGTTATGCTAGTTCAAAGACCGTCGCAAGCGAGGAACGGTCTTAACCTATATCTTCAGATATTGAAGGAGGAGCTAGAACATTATGGATTGTCAAAGGGGTCCAAACATGGGATGCCTACACATGACAAAATTTCAATGTGAAAGTTGCGGTACAGATAACCGTGCAGGATTATCCCGCATGTGGGTATTAATCTGGTCAGGTTTGCCAAAGACATATGTGTTGTCTATGACTGATACGCCCCTCCGGTCCTTACTGCCAAGGTATACCTCCTCTCCGACTTTGGTTGCTGCCTGGTTCCCCGCGCTCGGATGCGTCGACCTAGCATGGTCACATCTTCCAAGGGCATTTACAGTGCTGACAATGACCTCAGGGAGCTGCAATGGCACGACGGGGCCATTGTCACATAGTTGCAAAAAACACTCTAGACCGGCGGCTAGCTGCCTCACTGATACGTCTCCAACGTATCTATAATTTTTTTATTGTTTCATCCTATTACATTATCAATCTTGGATATTTTATTTGCCGTTTTATGCTATTTTATATTATTTTTTGGGACTAACCTATTAACCCAGTGCCTAATGTCAGTTATTGTTTTCTCCTTGATTTTTATTTTCCAGAAAATCAGTATCAAGCGAAGTCCAAACGCCACGAAACTTTTTGATGATTTTTTTCCCGGGCAAGAGAGACCCTAGAAGCTTTAGGAGGAGACCAGACGGCAAAGGAGGAGACGACAAGGCAACAGGGCACGCCTTGTTGCCTTGTGGGCCCCTTGTGTCTCCATCTGACCTAATTCCACTTCTATAAATTTTTAAATATTGGAGAATCACCGGAGAGCCACTCGAAACACTTTTTCATTGCCGCAATCTTCTGTTCCTCCATGATCCCATATGGAGGCCTTTTCTGCTACTCTGCCAGAGGGTGAATCGATCACAGAGTGCTTCTCCATCATCCTTGCTACCTTTCGATGATGTGTGAGTAGTTTACCATAGACATACGGGTCCATACCTAGTAGCTAGATGGCTTCTTCTCTCTCTTTGATCTTCAATACAATGTTCTCCTCGATGTTCTTTGAGTTCTATCCGATGTAATCTTCTTTTGTGGTGTGTTTGTTGGGATCTGATGAATTGTGGGTTTATGATAAGTAATGGAGTCTTTTCTGAACTTTATTATGCATGATTTTTATAGCTTTGTATCTCTCCGATCTATCCGTTTGGTTTGGCCAACTAGATTGATTTATCTTCAGTGGGAGAGGTGCTTTTTAATGGGTTCAATCTTGCACTGCTCTACATCCCGGTGACATAGTAGGGGACAAGACATGTATTTGTATTGTTACTATTAAGAGTAAAACGACTGGTTTTATTCATATTGATTGGGTTTACTTTATCTACATCATGTCATCTTGCTTCAGGTGTTACTCTGTTTTTCATGAACTTAATACCATTAATGCATGCAGGATAGCGGTCGATTGATGGAGTAATAGTAGTAGATGCACACAGCAGTCGGTCTACTTCTCTCAGACATGATGCCTATATACATGATCATTGCCTTGAATATCGTCATAACTATGCGCTTTTCTATCAATTGTCCAACAGTAATTTGTTCACCCACCTTATGCTATGTGTTCGAGAGAGAAGTCTCTAGTGAAAGCTATGGCCCCTGAGTCTACTTTAATCATATATAAAAATCCAAAAATACCTTGCTGCAATTTTATTTATTTTATTTTGGTTTTGCAATTTACTTATCTATCTATCATTATCAGAATTAATCCTTGCAAGTAACGAGTTGAATGGGATTGGCAACCCTCTTGCCCGCGTTGGGTGCAAGTATTTGCTTTTGCGTGTATAGGTGATCTTCACGAGGCTTTGTGTCTAATTCTTCTACTGAATTGATACCTTCGTTCTCACTAAGGAAAATACTTATCTCTACTGTGTTGCATCTCCTCTCCTCTTCGGGGAAAATCCCAACGCACCTCACACTCACCGGCGGGCAGCCTGTCGCGTGGCTCCCGACCATGTTGACTATGGTAGTTGTAAATCTTGCATTGATTTTTCAGCAAGTATGACTCTCCCTCATCCCTATGTATCTATCGTTATCATGTAAAGTTATATAATTATAGTCATAAATCAGCTTCTGAATCGCTCTTAATAAGCAATTGTGTCCCACTTGATTCCTACCCGTGTATCTGACCTTCAATATGCAGATGACACCATTCTCTTGCTTGAAAAATGATGGTGTTGGTTTGGCTAATCTGAAATTCCTCCTCTATTTTTGAAGCCTTATTAGGGCTTAATCTCACCTTTGGTTGGTCCCGTTGTTTGAAGGTGATTGGCATGTCTGTCCACGCGTCTAGGCTTGCAATGTGTTGGACGGAGTAAAGCTCCCGAAGGGCTCTTTTCCTCTGGTTTTTTGATGTGAAGCTTTCGTAAATCATAAGGACCTCGGCTTCGTCCGAAGATGTTGCCCCTTGTTTGCCCTTGGCCCTGAGGAGAGCCTCTCCTCCCTTGGCCACCTGTCTCACCACCCAACAATCTCGAAGACTATGGGTTGGGCTGGTATTGAGTAAGACAGAGTGTATAGGGCATGCATGTCCAGCAGGGCATCGAGGATAGTCTTGGGTTCTATCGTGGATATTTTTTTTCTTCTTTCTAGGTGGGTCGACTGATGTTGGCCGGCCGGGGCATTCCTGCCGATGTGCGAGCCTGTTGCGCTTCATCTTCCCGGCGTAGATTGAATCTGCTTGCTCTTCTTGAGCCAGCCAGGCATCCTCCATGGTGATGAATTTTGACACCAGGTCTGATAATTCAGAGAACGTTTGGATCCAGCGTCTAGCGAGGGCATTTAGAACACCTTCGTCCTTGTAGTTATGCCAAAAAGTTGCTACTATGTGTGAGTCACGATAGTCCTGCATCTTGTTCTTGATGAACGAGAACCTGTCCCAAAATTGCCTGGCGGTTTTGTCGGGGTGTTGTTGTATGTAGACTAGATCGCAGACATTGGGAGGCCCCGAATTACGCGGCCAGTACTCGTGTGGGAGGTGGATGGAATGAGAAATTCGATGCCCATCGCTTGCGGGCTCGAAGATTCATCGTCGGATAACACTTCGACTCTGTGTCCCCCATAGGATGTTATTGGGTCGGAGTGGTACCTAGGCTTAAACATGGTCGGTTGTCAATCCAGAGTTACACATGGCGGCAGCCGAAGTAGAGATTGTAGTACACATCAAGTCTTTGGCAGAGTCCCCCTCGAACATGCTAGAGTTCGAGGCTTCTAGAGTCCTTCCTTTATGAGAATGGTGGATCGTAGGCCTAACCCATGGATTGTGGGCCAACTAGATTGGTACCCCCTACTCCAGGACACCATCGACGAGGAAGTTAGGGATTGGCTTCGCGCTATAGAAGACAAGCGCACAGCAGCAATGAGCTAGCCAATAGCCACTTACACCTAGACCAATAACCGCCTCCCCAAGCCCTGATGCGTATATTAGAGGATCTAGAGATAGAGGCCAAGCGGCAGGTGACTCATGAATCTGGTTCTTTACAAATTATAAAACAAAATTAGGTAGAGATGGAGATTTATAAAATGCCTACTAGTTATACAATAATTAATACTCGTATTAATTAATAATAATACAATAGTCATTTATAATAATCAATAATAGTGTATCATACAGTATATCAATACAGCTCCTCATGTTTGCTAAACCACGTAGATACAATAATTAATACTAATGGTGTTTTTATGTCTCGTCGATCACCCCTCGGAATGAGCGGCGACTTGGGCAGTGGTGAAGATTGTAACAGGGACACTGATCACCCATACGAAGAATGTGAGCACCCATAACGCCTTGAACCAACCGCAGGTCCCTGGAGGCAGTGGCAGAGCTATGTTGAGACCGGGGGGCCATTGCCCCCCCCCCCCAGCCTTGGGATTTTTCTGAAGAATTTTTTTCTGTAGATGCATAGATTGAAGAAAATACAAACTTTTACCCCTTTGAGACTAGCCATCCCAAACTAGCTCCGCCACTGCCGAGGGCAACTTGCGGCAATGTGTATGTTGTGCTCCAAGAGGTCCTTGACCATCAAGGAGCACAACGCAGCCGTAAACAGAAGATGAAGCATCACCTGCAACATTCGAAGCATCTTACACATGTATAATATAAATTGCATGTTTACCGTAGAATGATAGGCATGTTCTTACCCAACCGGCGGCGGCGAGGGCGGCCATCGCACCATGCCTCGGTGGGGCGACGTGGTAAAAGATCAGTGCAACATCGTAACCTAGACGGAGTATGTTGATGATCATCGGCATCGGCAAGATCATCCTCAGGAACCTGAGGAGAACATCATGTTGGAGCATTTTTTGTAGATACGCACTGAACATTTGTTTTATAATACAAGTTGAACATTTCTATCTGCTCCACATTTGTAAAATGCATACGAAACATTTTAAATAATACACAGAGAACATTTTTAAAACTGTGTGAATAAATTTTTACATTTCATGAAAAAATTATCTAAAAAGTAGTAAAACATATTTTTGAACCAGTGGTCATGATTTTTTAATAGTACAATTTAAAAAAAATCGCAAGAACAGTTCGTTTACAATATATAAACATTACTTATATGCCTAGTGAATGTTTTAAAAATTTATCTTAATTAAATTTCGGAACATCTATAGTAAGAATATTTTGAAAG
>NC_057811.1:458706343-458708057 GCF_018294505.1 Triticum aestivum | reverse complement strand
ACAGTACTCGATGTGGGAGGTGGATGGGATGAGAAATTCTATGCCCATCGCTTGCGGGTTCGAAGATTCGTCGTCAGATAACACTTCGTCTCTGTGTCCCCCATAGCATGTTGTTGGGCCGGAACAGTACCTAGGCTTACACATGGTCGGTTGTCAATCCAGGGTTACACATGGCGGCGGCCAAAGTAGAGATTGTAGTACACATCAAGTCTCCGGCAGAGTCCCCCTCGACCATGCCAGAGTTTGAGGCTTCTAGAGTCCTTCCTTTATGAGAATGGTGGATCGTAGGCCTAACCCATGGAATGTGAGCCAACTAGGCTGGTACCCCCTAGTCCAGGACACCGTCGGCGAGGAAGTTAGGGATTGGCTTGGCGCTATAGAAGACAAGCGCACAGCAGCAACGAACTAGCCAATAGCCACTTACACCCGGACCAATAACCGCCTCCCAAAGCCCCGATGCGTACATTAGAGGATCTAGAGATAGAGGCCAAGTGACAGGTGACTCACGAATCCGGTTCTTTATAAATTATAAAACAAAATTAGGTAGGAATGGAGATTTATAAAATGCCTACTAGTTATACAATAATTAATACTCATATTAATTAATAATAATACAATAGTCGCTTATAATAATCAGTAATAGTGTGTCATACAGTATATCAATACAGCTCCTCATGTTTGCTAAACCACGTAGATACAATAATTAATACTAATGGTGTTTTTATGTCTCGTCGATCACCCCTCGGAATGAGCGGCGACTTGGGCAGTGGTGAAGATTGTAACGGGGACACTGATCACCCATGCGAAGAACATGAGCACCCCTAACGCCTTGAACCAATCGCAGGTCCCTTGGATGCAGTGGCGGAGCTATGTTGAGACCGGGGGGCCATTGCCCCCCCCCAGCCTTGGGATTTTTCTTCTGTAGATGCATAGATTGAAGAAAATACAAACTTTTACCCCTTTGAGAGTAGCCATCCTAAGCTAGCTCCGCCATTGCCCCAGGGGAACTTGCGGCAATGTGTATGTTGTGCTCCAAGAGGTCCTCGACCATCAAGGAGCACAACGCAGCCGTAAACAGAAGATGAAGCATCACCTGCAACATTCGAAGCATCTTACACATGTATAATATAAATTGCATGTGTACCGTAGAATGATAGGCATGTTCTTACCCAACCGGTGGCGGCGAGGGCGGCCATCGCACCATGCCTCGGTGGGGCGACGTGGTAAAAGAGCAGTGCAACATCGTAACCTAGACGGAGTATGTTGATGATCATTTGCATCGGGCCAGGCCTCGGCAGGGCGACGTGGTAAAAGATCAGTGCAACATCGTAACCTAGACGGAGTATGTTGATGATCATCTGCATCGGCAAGATCATCCTCAGGAACCTGCAGAGAACATCATGTTGGAGCATTTTTTTAGATACGCACCGAACATTTGTTTTATAATACATGTTGAACATTTCTATCTGAATAAATGCTCCACATTTGTAAAATGCACACGAAACATTTTAAATAATACACCGAGAACATTTTTAAAGTTGTGTGAATAAATTTTTACATTTCATGAAAATTTTATCTAAAAAGTCGCAAAACATATTTTTGAACCAGTGGTCATGATTTTTTTAATAGTACAATTTTTAAAAAAACTCAAGAACAGTTCTTTTACAGTATATAAACATTACTTATATGCCTAGTGAATGTTTTAAAAATTTAT
>NC_057811.1:458702745-458706048 GCF_018294505.1 Triticum aestivum | reverse complement strand
AAAAGAGAGAACTTTCCCCAGTTCCCTCTCCACACACCCTCCACAGCGAGAACTTGACGGCGACATGCAAAACCGGGGCATTGGCTGGGTTACCCATGACATGAAGAGTGAGCCAACAACGGCGTGTTTGACGAGCCCAAATGGATGGAATTAATAGTTGCGGGTATAGGAAAAGGTTGGGTGGCGCCACCGCCACAGCCATTGTCGTGGGAGAGACATCCGCCTGCAGGGTTGAGTTGCCCATTCCCAACCCAACACGAGATAACTGTTGTTGGTGTGCTTGTTAGACACCAAGTGAGCCTGAAACCAGGCAAGAGCACAGTAATAATCTTGTACATGCTCCTCTGTTTCTCGTTTATGTATAGCATCGAGCTGGATGCATGCATGCACATTCAACATTGGAATAAACTTTGTACTCCCTCCGTAAACTAATATAAGAGCATTTAGATTACTACTTTAGTGATCTAAACGCTCTTATATTAGTTTACAGAGGGAGTAGTTCCGAACATTTTTTTACAAATAAGAACAAAATATGGTATTCCAAACAATTTCTTCATTAACAAAATTTTAAAAGCATGGACAATTTATGAAAATCCCCGAACAGTTTTTAAAGTGTGGACACTTTTGAAAATTCCAATCACTTAAAAAATTACTGATTCATTGAGTTTATTCTTATTTTGATCATAAATTGTCAATTAATTTTTTTTGCACCATTTAAAAAATGTTGACATTTGAAAAATGTTCATGCATTTCAAAATGATGTTAGTGATGTTTATAAAATGTATTATAGAATGAAAAAAAGTTTCATGACTTTCAAATAAATGTTCATGGCAATTTTCTAAAGAAACTTCACGAATTAAAAAATCACGAGATTTTCTAGAAGTTTGTGAGGGATTGTTCTTGTTTTTCATCAGAAAGAATGTTGGACATGCAATTACCTCCCACAACGCCAATTTCACAGTCCAACCCAGCCACACCTAGTTGCAGTAGTATCGAAGGTGTGCAATTTAGTCGGGGGACAAGACTAGTAGTTGTGAATTGAGGGTGACATGAAACAAACTATGGGACCAGTTGCGAGTCAAAGGGTGCACATGCCTAGTTGCGAGTCGAGGGTGCGCTTGCAACTAGGTGAACTACAAGCTGAGTTCTGACTCGAGGATGGGCACAAAACTAGGACAACTACAAACTATGAGCCCAGTTGCGAGTCAAGGGTCAACTTGCAACTAGGATAAAACAAACTATGGTCCCAGTTGCGAGTCAAAGATGGACCTGAAACTGAGATGAAAGACCAAACACGGGCCCAGTTGCGAGTCAAGGGTGGGCTTGCAGCTGGGATAAAACAAAATATGGGCCTAGTTGACTTGTAACTAGGACAACAAAAACTACGAGCTCAGTTGCGACTCAAGGGTGGACTTGCAACTGAGATGAAAAACAAAACTCATCTCGAGTTACGACTCAAGTGTGGACTTACAACTAGGACAACAATAAAAATATGGGCACCGTTGCAAGTCGAGGGTGAACTTGCAAGTGGGACAACAACAAAACTGTGGTCCCAGTTGCGAGTCGAGGATGGACTTGAAATTAAAACAACTACGAAATAACAAACCCATTTACGAGTCAAGGGTTGACTTGCAACTGGAATGAAACAAACTATTGTCCCAATTGCGAGTCAAGGGTGGACTTGCAACTGGGATGAAAAATAAAAATATGCCTAGTTGCAAGTCGAGGGTGGGCTTGTAGATGGGAGAAATATGAACTCGATTGCGAGAGGAAGGTGGACTTGCAACTAGGACAACTACGAAACTACAAGCCCAATTGCAAGTCAATGGTCAACTTGCAACTGGAATGAAAGACAAAACACATGCCTAGTTACGAGTCAAATCGGGCTTGTAGGGTGGACTTGCATGTCCGAGGGTGGACTTGCAACTCGGACAAAAAATGGGACATGCCAAATGCGTATGAACGGTGCACCCGCAAAGTAGGAGAAGAAAAGAGACAGGTTTCTTACAACATATTAGGGTTAGACTTGCAAAAAAGGGTCGTTGCCTGTCATTGTAGTGTTTAGAAGCAGATCCATCCTCAGTCAGCGGTAGGCTCGTCTCTTCGACTTATACAAACAACTTGTCTTTTCGGCTACAACACACACAAAAAACCCACAAAGAACAGCCCAACAAAAAATGCATGATGTGATGGGCCGCAAAATGGATAACGGGCGAGTGACACCGGACGCGCGGGAGAAAACAACCGCGATCAAAAATATTACACAAAATTAATAGCGACAGATCAAATGGACTGGAACTTGGATGAAACATCGCTAAAACTCATCTATATAAGTTTTAGCAATTTGATACATGATTTATTGTTCCATGGACACATTGCATAGATAAACACAAATCGAAACAACGGCAAACAAACATGCATCAACGATCAAACCGTATATGCACGCGGCATATGATATATATGCATATCATAGCATCGGCAGGGTGAGAAAAAAATAAAAAATAAAAAAGATAAAAGACCTCACAAAAATGCAAAGGCTGAGTGAATTGAGGGGAGCGCCTATATAGCGGGGCTATATAGCGCGGTACGCGCCGGCAGCCACGGGAGCGTGTACCCTCCCTGCTTCCCCGCGCGCCCTCATGGGCCGGCCCATGTGCGGGCCGGGAGCCCCTTGTTTTTTAGCCTTTTTTCAGGAAAAAGGTTAGAAATTGTCCAATTATTCATGAACTCAAAAATTGTTCCCGATTTGAATTTTTTTCAGGAAATGATAAATTCTTAAGTATTCAAAAAATGTTCACAATTTCAAAAATAATGTTCGTGTATCCAAAAGATGTTCATGAATTCCTAGAAAAATGTTCACAATATTCATAAAATGTTCAAGAATTTTGAAAAATGTTCACAAATTTAAACAAAATGTTCACAAAATTCAAAAAATGTTTGCTATTTCAAGAACTATTAAGGAACTAAAAAAATGTTCGTCAAAAAAATGTTCCTGAATTTCAAAAAATGTTCAGAAATTTCAAATGCTCAAGAATTTGAAAAAAATCATGATTCTAGAAAAATGTTGACGGATTTAAATAATGTTCACGATTTAAAAAAAAGTTCATGATTTCAAAAAATGTTCACTTTGTCAAGAAAATTCACGAATTTGTAAAAAATGTTTGGCAATTTGAAAAATGTTCATAATTTCTAAAAAATGTTCACAATTTAAGAAAATTTGTCCGCAAAAATTGATACATGGCCAAACATTTTTTAGAAAAAAGGTGAAAATACGAAAAATAAAATAAAAATATTAATCAAAAA
>NC_057811.1:458686371-458702332 GCF_018294505.1 Triticum aestivum | reverse complement strand
TAGGGATCGCCTGAATTGAGACTGTTCAAAAAATAGACAAAAAAGAACAAAAAAAGAACAGGCAACATTAGCCCACACAGCCACACATGGGCCAGCCCACACTGTCACGATGCACGCACATAGGGTGTGTTTGGTAGCATGCATGAAGAGTGTATAGGTCAAAAATTTCCGTAGCCGACCCACTTTCGGGTGTTTGATAGAGTGTATGGGCTCACTTCAGCATAGCCCAACCGATGCAAAAAAGGGCCTCCACATAGCTGAGTCGAAGCACTGCTACAATTCATGATTATTATGCCTTATGTTAATTGTTGATTTTTTTTCTTCACATTATCATCATCCAGATTATGTTGGCATGGTAATGTTTTATTGCTTGAATTGTTTAGATTATATCATCGAACATATGGCAAAATATCCGTTCATGCAGTCTACCTCATACAGGCTACCAAACACCGTCTCAGTACACTATGTCTTGTCTGATGCAGGCTACCAAACACAGTCTCAGCTCGGCATGCATCAGTACATACATTGCTACCAAACAACTACAGATGCATGTACTCAGCATGTCTAGACTAAGCATGTCTCAAAGGAGAACAACTATGCTAGGGTGGGAATAGCTACCGAACACATCCATAGTGTGGGGCTTCACGCTGCGCGAGCGCAGCTCGAGCTTGAATGCGGACAACGCGAGATTAGCCTGTGCGTGAATTTTAGGGACAGAACAAATCCAAAGATGAGGGAGTTAGATATGAGATAACTACTATCTCCGTACTAGGTTTATTGGTCTCCTTTGTATTTTGTGCTTAATTTTGATCATAGATTTAATTAATAAAATACCAATGCATGTTACCAAAAATTATATCTAGATGTGAAATAACAAACCCGTTTAATAATTGGTAGGAATTAGATAGATGTTTTATGAGTGGCGGAATTGGATAGATAGACGAACGTGCGTAAGCTAGATCGTTATGCATTGGGCATTTGGGCAAATGGGCCTAGTTTGCTGCCGCTGTCTGTAGGTTATTTTTTTATTTGGATGTTACTAGTAAGCTCGCACGTGCAACACACGTCTAAAATGTTGATGAAGTTAGTTTACATGTTACAAATTTAAAATAATTCTTGGAAAAAAATATAAATGAAATGGATACAAAATAGCATGTCACTCAAATTGTATTTTTAAAAGTGAGTCACCATTGTGATCCAACAACCAAGTTGAATCTGTCTGGCCACGATCACCAAGCTTTTTGAAGAAACTAATTTTCAAGATGAATTTACACATAGTAAGCAGGTTAGTTGTGAGCACATGCAAGCAAAAAATTGAACTTATGCAACCCTTGCTCGATCCTACCAACGACTATTAAACTCTACAATTATGGTAGTAATACTTGATCAATTTCTCCTTTCTAAAATTATGGTAGTATATTTTCTTTGTGGAACTGGAACGCCTTGCATTCCAAACTTAAGACAGACCGACACAATCAGCGGTCACTACATCCAGCGGGAGGTCTGGAGGCCATAAAACTTGGCTCGCAGAGGCACTCCGGCTACCAAGGTTCGGCAGTACATGACTTTGGCCTCTATGAAACCTAACTGGAGTAGATATCTGGCTTCACAGAATAGCAACCCCAATGGAGACCGGTCTGATGATGTAGAGGCTGATTGTTGCAGATCCAGGGAATCAGTTTCAGAAATCTCACGCCCCATTACTTGCATTTCAGCAAATTAGATTGACTGCAGAAGGGCCGTAGCCACAGCTTGATCAGCGCCTGACTGAGCTGTTAGACGACCGGCAGCAGCACAAAGGATGTTTCCATCAGCGTCCCTAGCAATCAGGCCCGACCCACCCTCCTTTAACTCGTCTAGGAACACTGCATCCACGTTTAGTTTGATAAAATCAGTGGGGGGTTTCAGCCAGGAAGAAACATGTTTCTGCACACCAGGAGGTTTAGGTATTTGGAACTCTTTCGATTCAGCACACCGAGCGATATTAAATTGAAATTCCCATCTCTACTTCTCTAGCATGCGCTTTTGCTTGTGATTCACTTTCTTTATCTCACTCCACCAGGCCCATAGAAGAGAAATAGCTCGCATCTTCACTTAATTTGGCATTTTCAACACGGCTAAAAGAACCTCCTTCAGGGTTTGCCAGTACAGATTTTTTTGACAACTTCCATATTACAAACATACTGCAACTCTGTCTCCAAATTGCTGAAAAGGGGGCTAAATAGTTATTTGCTCTAATTAGAAACTCGAGTTCAGCTTTAGTATTTTGGTCGCATCTCGCACACCGTAAATTCTATTTGAACAAAATTGCACCTGTTGGCTTACAATGAGCCACATAACTTTCACGATTGGCTTAATTTGGTATTAAGCACTGTTTAATTCCAGTTTGACCAGCAAGTTTACTTGGCACGAATTTTTTCAAACCATGTATCTACTTTCCATCTAAGGCTAATTGTGGTTTACTTTTTTTTTGAATTTTAATTGGGGTTTACTTTTGCTGCATCGAATCACTCATTCATGCCAAACTCACAAGAGTGTTCATGATAAGGGAAAAAAGTGTTCATGATAAGGAAAAAATGTTCATAATTTCCATTACATAAGAATGCATGAAGAAGCAAAACTGAGGAGCAGAAGACATAGCTGCAACATAGGGAGGCTACTGGTGGAGGCGAGAGGCGATAAATGTCATGGTGGAGTGGCTCACCGTGGTAGAGACGTCGGCCGTGTCGGAGGGATAATAGAGTTGAGGAAGACAACTGAGATGGTAACTGGTGAGGGGAACATATCACGTGCTGCTGAAGTAAGCCTCTGGTGATACTTGTTAGCCTAAATTTTTTTGGTCACATCTGGAGATGAAGTCAAACTCATTGTCCAGGATCTAAATAGTTCAACACTTTTTCACTGCAAATGGTATGCATATCTTACTGGTGTTATGAATAGTTTAGTGATGAACTTGTCTTCCTGTTTTACTTTCTGAACCGTGCATGACCAAAGCCTCTAGAGCCAAAGTGAAAAACAAAAAAGGATCAATGCAGTGAGTTCGAGTGGTACTGACAACAGTTTGGGACAACAAATTCACAACATTTTTTTGGCACAATAATTCAGTGCGTTGATATAACCACAAAATACAGAATTTCCAAATAAAGATATAGTCTGTCAAGATCTCAGAAAAAAATACCTGTTTAGGTGCAGGATCTTTGTCTGACAGATAAAGATATATTTCTCGACAAGGTCCAATAAGCTCTGCACTAACAACGACATTCAACTCAACAGATAAACCCAGTCTTATAGAAGAAAATAGATCCTTTCTAACAAACTGTCTCAGCTCAATGCACCACACAAGGGCATTACTTTAGTCACTGCTTTACAATGGGCCTAGTTTGCTGCCGCTGTCTGTAGGTTATTTTTTTATTTGGATGTTATGGGCTGGGTTCCGTCCCTGCACGCACACACTCCGACCGGCTGCCCGTCAAAAAAAGGGAAAAACTCCGACCGGCTTCGCTCCAAAAGAAAAGAAAAAAGAAAAAGAAAAACGCACGCCGCCCGGCTTTCATTCGCCCGCTCGTCTGCCCCTCCGACGCCGGAGCTCCGCGCTCCTGCCCGCCGGCCGCTCTCCGCCCCTCTGCAGGTCCTCCACCACCCGTCCCGTCCCTTCCTTACTCTCCTCCCTCGAGGCCCCGTCCCCGTCCCGCCTTCTCCTCCTCGGCGCCGTCGACTCCACGACCCCAGCTCGCGGCCGTCCGCGAAGGCGACGACCGGCAGCAGCGGCCCGAATCGAGGGGCGAGGGCCCTCTCAGGTGAGCTTCCCTCTCTCAAGTGTGGGGCCCCATGCCTCTGGTTAGCTCCTCGATTTGGACGATCCGGGGGTTTGATGCGGCTGCGATTTATTTGGGGATGGATCTGGGATGATGGATTTACCGTCGCTCGTGCCATGCTAGCAAATCTTATGTAGGCATTTTGGATTCATGTCAAGTGTATGCCAAGTGAATGAACATTAGCCTCATAAGTAGTATATGATTATGCTCATATTTCGTTAAAAAAATTAGATTCTGTGGGCAGTTAAAGTTTTTGGCCTTTGGAACGCACCAATGTTATTCCAAACCATAGCCCTGTTACTTGTTCCAACTTTGGTAGTTATGTAGTTTGCTTCTGTTTGTGTGGACTATAGCTACATTGGGATGTTCTGTTAGTGGATTAGTGGATGGTTTTGATGTTAATTATTTCACTTCATTGAGCAGAATGGATGTCATTTATAAAGTTAGTACAAAATTGAGTCACTTATTTTCGGACGGAGGGAGTAGCACTTTTCATTCCCCCCCTTTAGCAGTTTTCCTCTATACTCTGCTACAGTCGCTGTTTATCGATATGCTATCTAATTACTCACATATGCATGCTTCTTTGTGTTAAGAAGAATATCTTTTTGATGTATTCGTGAAATATGAAGGTGTTGAGTGGGCCAAATGGCACAGATTCCAAACCTCGATAACGCCGCGCTCAATCTTACTGCCCTGAGGTCTCTTATCCTGATCTTACTCACTTCCTGTGTCTTCCTCTAAATCTTGACTTGTGTTTTTAATCTGTTTTAACCCTGGCATCCAGGGAGCAGTCACAGAAGGAACTTCTCAGCATAATCAAGAGTGTGCGTTTCTCCTCCTGCACTCCCTGTCGCAATCTTATGTACTTTTGTTGACATTGAAGAGGTTGAATTCCTTGTGTATCAGATTAGGGGGAAGAAGTGTCTGGTCATTGATCCGAAGCTTGCGGGTACCCTCTCGCTGATCCTGCAGACCTCGGCGCTAAAGGTTCGGTGATAGACTCTGGATCTGCTGCCAATAAGCGATAAGTTTCATGTCCCCAACTAATATCTTAATACATAATTTGAACTTTGGGTATGTGCCATGGGAATATTCCTTCAAATACCTTTCGTACATAAACAAAAGAGTAAAGCCACGTTGCAGTTACTTTCTTTGTTTCAACTTGGATAGCTCAGACATGTTTTTTTACGTTGATTAGGAATATGGCACGGAGCTGCGGATCCTCTCTGCTGACCCTCTGCAGACGGAATGCCCCAAAGTGGTGTATCTTGTTCGCTCCCAGTTGAACTTCATGAAATTTGTGGCTAATCAAATTAAGAATGACGAATCCAAAGGGCTCCAGAGGGAATACCACCTCTATTTTGTACCACGCCGTATAGTTGCCTGTGAGAAGGTATTTTGGTTTCTGTATATTTTATTTCCATTAATGTACATGCATGTTCTATTGTTTTGTTTGGACTTATAATTCTAGTATGGTAGAATAATTTGTGAGACTCATGCGAAATTCGATAATTATAGCCCTCATTACAATAAGAGATGACTCAAACACAATCACCATTGTCCTGTATGGATGTCATGTGTGTACTGTGGAATTTATTTATCTCATACATTACTACTGCACAGAAAGAATGGAATTCCATCTTGTATGGGTGAAATCTGCACTAGTATATATCATAATTATAGTTATGCTTTGTTTGACTAGGTTTTAGAAGTTTGGCAAGACGGAATCAGTCCTTCAGAGTATTCCCATTTCCCGAGTGTATTCCTGTAGTTCTTAGCCCAATAGGTTTATTAGACATGATGCCAATGAATACGACCTTATGTACTAAAATGCTGACATGGCAGGTATTAACTGAACACATGTTCTTTTCATTGCTGATGATAGGCCTCAAATGTTTTTCCAATCTGAACACCATAAATCTTTGCATTATTTCTTCCCAAATACAGTTTTATCCATACCAGTGACATATACCGTAGTTACCGTAGGATGGAACTTTTGTTACGGATTATTCATATGAATATTTCTTTACAATCTGAATGAGCTTCTCAAGGATTTCAGCTTGCCTGCTGCTTCACTGTTATATAAAGCTGATGCCCTTTTACTTTAATTCGTGACCCATTGGCTGTGTTGTTTTGACAATTAAAATTGAGAAGCTTGAGCTATGCATTTACACTAAGTCATAATGCTGGCTATGATCTTCTAGCGTCTAAACTAGCGATAACATATTTCAATTTCTCTTGAACTTTGTCACCATTGTTTGGTATTTATAAAGGAGTATCGAATTTGACTAGCCAGAAGAGGATCCAGGAATGCTAACTATCTTTATGTATAATAAAATAATAAACTCTAACCTATCTTTTGTAATCTCCCCTGAATTGTCATGTATCTGCAATGCTAATGACCAAATATCTGATTATGGATGGCATAGACAATTGTAAATCATAACTCAATATAGATTTTTTCCGAGTTGTAATATCCGTTGAGGAATAAATAAATGTTTACAAATTGGCAAATACATCATGGGAAAGTAGTGGCTGCACCCACCTTCGGTGCACCCACGGTGCACCCACGCATGAAAACATAGCAAAAAAATTCAAAAAATTCTGAAACTTTGTGCGAATGATCATCAACAAATGTTATGGGGGATTGCAAAGTTTGGTGGTCAAATAACATTCACGGAGCTCTCTACAAAAAAGACAAAATTACAAAATCTGCTCAAACAGTGCACTTACATTTTGACTAATTTTCAGTGAATTTGTCTTTTTTGTAGAGAGCTCCTCGAATGTTATTTGACCACCAAACTTTGCAAGCGTCCATAACATTTGTTGATAATCATTTACACAAAGTTTCAGAATTCTTTGAAATGTTTTGCTATGTTTTCTTGCATGGGTGCGCCATGGGTGCACCGAGCTGGGGTGTAGAGAAACCACTCTCATACATCATTCATAGCCCGTATGCAGTTATTATACTATGTACATACTTTCAGGTGCCAAAAAATTATACTGTCCTGTTGTTTTGATGATTGGTAGACATTTTGCTTGTTATAGTAGTAATCTTATAACTTTTTCTTCCCCTTAACTCGCGGATGCCCAAACACATGCTTAGCTATTGTTCTCAGAATTTTGTGAGCTAGGAGCCTAGGACACATGAATCCAGGAATCCACTCCATAAATTTCTCTTTGCACTAAGGCATCTTCAATTTAATTCTCTTTTTTTTTTTGCTGACACAGATTCTGGAGGAAGAGAAAGTTCATCAAAAGTTGACAATCGGAGAATATCCCTTGTATCTAGTTCCTTTGGACGAGGATGTCCTTTCTTTGGAGCTTGACTATTCCTTGCAGGTACAGCTACATAATTGGTGTAGCATGTTTTTCTAACATTTTATTAGTCTCATTGGAGCATTTATGATTTTCAGGAATGCCTTATTGAAGGAGATACAAGTTCTGTCTGGCATGTTGCAAAAGCTATCCATAAGTTAGAGGTATGTATGTATGTCTTCCCTTCCTGTGTTTGGAATGTTTTGTACTTGAAATAATGATTACTCCATTTGTGATTCATTAGTTTATGGCCGAAATATTGTTATGGATAGACTAAGTTGTGATCGACCACTATACTTGACGTTTGCATATTACTTACCAACTCTGCATCTGCAATCTCACAAGTTTTTTGACACAATCTTTCGTTTACTAGAAAGCCTTTCACCCTATTTCAATGTGGGAAACTGGCTTCCATCAAATTCATAAAGTGTTGCTCTTACGCGTATAAGGTTTCTTTTCCAGTTTGCCTTCGGGGTTATCCCCAATATTAGAGCCAAGGGTGTAGCATCAACCAAAGCTGCAGAATTGCTGAACCATATGCAACTCGAAGACCCGGTCAGCATGGATAATGTAATGCCATTTGATTTCAACCTTTCATGACTCAGATCTCTAAATTCAGCTGATTGCCTAATTTTTACTTTGTGGTGCTTTTAGATGGGGATTCCAGAGATAGACACCGTTATCTTGCTAGATAGAGAGGTAATTTTCTGTTGTATACTTTGTGATCATTTCTTGCTTTTCTCAGCATATATGAACCTTTTCACTATTTTTTTAAGTGATCAAAGTTTTATATAGATTATAGTGATCTTAGGTGTGAATGTGTGATATATTTTCTTTTGATGTCTTCTGCTTTTCTGGAATTCATCTTCTTTTATTCATTCAGGTGGATATGGTGACACCAATGTGCTCTCAGCTAACGTATGAAGGTCTATTAGACGAGGTTGGCCATGAAGTTTTTGATACTGGCGTTACTTATAAGTCACAAGTGTTTGATCTATTAGCTTTCTCTGTTGAATCTTGATTGATAACATGTGAACGTATGACTCTCCGAGCTAGCATGTTCCTGGCTTTCTAGTATTGCTTTCTCCTAAGTTGGGGTTGATGCGAAACACCGCACAGTTTGTGTCCCTTGCCAGTCAAAATAAGACATTTTTATTGCCGCCTCCATCTTTGCTGTGGCTCCTCCACCAGATCATGCCTGCAGCAGTGTAGGCCTTGTAATGAATTCAGCAGTATGTATGTTGTGAACCACAGTACACAAAGGGGTAAACACCGCCGGGAGGGTGTTTGAATGGAGTCAGCCTGATTGGGGAAACGATTAGATCATAGGTGGGAGATACATTTGGGAAGGAATAGATTGATTTCTCATTGTTTGGATGGGAATCAGACCTGGCTGCTGGCTATATACTAACAAACTCAATCTCTATTTGATAACTATCTACTCTATGCATAACTGCGTGATAGCTATCTACACTAGCTGATACATACGGCTGTTGCCATCCACCCTAGTGTCGCAGCCGTCCGGCTGTAGTCCCAAGGTCCACACCTCCCTAATCTCTACCAATGACGTGTAGTAAATTTTAAAAACCATAGAGTTGCAGATGGAAATCACAGGATGCCACCAAAGGCCACCTAAAACTCTGGTTCTTACTTAGTAATGGTTCCTTGAGCCTTCATGTTTACTACCCTAGTTCCAAAATAGATGTCATTTTAAAATGCATGCAGTCAAACTGCTGTGAATCTGATTAGACTGGCCTTTGTTGGTGGATTTCTGTATCAAATGATTTTTGGAATAATGTGGTCAAAGGTGTATACTGAACTGTATGCCAGAAACATCTACCCTGGATGGAGGGGGTCCTACACATTGTTGTCCTAATCGAATGA
Source organism: Triticum aestivum (assembly GCF_018294505.1). Taxonomy (NCBI): domain Eukaryota; kingdom Viridiplantae; phylum Streptophyta; class Magnoliopsida; order Poales; family Poaceae; genus Triticum; species Triticum aestivum. The sequence continues at coordinate 458,693,315 of NC_057811.1, read as the reverse complement.
CTGATTTGTCATTTAATATTGGTCTATCCAGATGGCTACTGGAGTTGAGCTGCATACAGAATGTCGTATCCTGACTGAACTAACTGTGATAATATCTTGCTTTTAAGTAATGTCCACCTTGCTTTGGATTGTTGTCTTGAACAGGAGATGTGAAATGCAAGTAGATACTTCCCCAGTTTACTCTTTTACCCTCCTAGTTTGCTAGGTTATGTGCATTGCAATGGTAGCAGTGATCATACTAGTTTTAATTGTGTTAGAACAAGCAGGGTGCAATGATATTTTGGTAAATGGTGAACTCGTTAATCTTAGACCAAGTGGAAATGCCTATGCAGTTGCATACTTATACTCGTCTTTGCAGCAGGGTGTTGCTTAAGATTTCAGCTCATTGGCTGGGTCGGTCTCGGTTTAATCAGTATTGTTTGCATGATTCTGGAGCAACATTAACTCAGGTGTATCCGCTGCATGAATGGCAGTGGTGTGATGTTTATTGCCTAAATCAATGCAACCAAAATGAACTGAATTCTTACCATCCTGCCACTGCATTTCCATTACGAATCTAAATTTAAAGTAGCTTTGAATGAATCGTGCGATTATGTTTTATTCGACAGATGTTGGAAATTCATAATGGATCTGTGGAAGTTGACGCCAGCATTATGGGTGCTCAACAAGATGGAAAAAAGGTCAAGGTTCCACTCAATTCAAGGTAAACTATCCTTGGTATGTACTATCTGGAAAACAAACAATGAACATTGTTATAACGATGTGGCGTGGAACAATTTTGTGTGTGCAAGAATTGTTGCTTTGCTGTTTGGAAGCTTCCTCTATGCGTGTATATTATTGCCATTGACATCCCACAATATTGGTTTTAATTTTGTAGTGCATTTCTGAAGACTCAAATTTTGCATATGTACAAATACATTTTCGAACCTTCTTAGATTGCAAGTTATGCGTGTGCAATGCTCCTATGTACATAAGCATGCATGGATTTGGAGCTATAAATTTATGTCGCTGTTCTCTTTTCAGTGATAAGTTGTACAAGGAGATTCGAGACCTCAACTTGCATGTTGTAGTTCAGGTTCACTCCACTGGCTTTACCTCTTGTATATCTTGTGTGAATGAGCTTTGCACTAATGTTATTGTTCTGGTTGTTATGCAAGTGGCCATAAATAATATCGTGTTCTGGTCATTGCAAATTGTTTTGACTGCAGGTCGTCCGCCAAAAGGCAACGTCTATTCAGCAAGATTATGCAGAAGTAAAATCAACGAATGTAAGTGTATCAACTAAAGAGTTTTGCATCATGTTGTATTCTTAGTATGTATTATCTTTTAATATTTGTCATGAATGTCGACTAGGTCCACCCAGCAGTAGGTTAGGTCCATGTGGTCCGTGACTCTTATAAATTTAACTATGCTTAATACAATACAATGCATATAGCTGTGATAACTTCTCTTCCCCGAAAGCTAGCATGATATTAAGAGCGAAGCAACCCCTAGCCATCCACCATGCCAACCTCTTTGCGTGCGGTCTGCCACCTCCGCGTGTGCCCCCACCAGATTTGTTCATCCACGATCTGTTCCCACCTTGGTTCACTATGGGCATCTACTTTGTGTGTTTCAGTATTTGAGATTCTAAGGTGGATTACATGTCGTCGTATTTTCTATTTTCAATTCAGCTCCAGCATCATGCTTACTCCTGCTTATTGACTCATTAGATCTGGTATAGCGGTCATAGGTGTGTTAGTGTGCCTCCCTTCTTCTGGTGCCTGAAAATGCTATAGCATAGTTCAATCACCGGTGCCTGGAGTCAATTGCAGGTTTGGCCTCGAAAGTTCAAATTCGGAACAACATTGACTCATTCTCAAACTCTAGTGCCTTCAGTATGTGTCTCATGTATACGATGGTGTTAATATGTTCACTAGGATGGATAGGCTTATCTAGAATCCTTCACAATACTGTTGAATAAAAAGGTTCCAAATATGATGTTAGTGTATAAGGAGCACCATCTTCAGCTGATTTTCTTTGAGAAATTTGACTGAATCCCTGTTTGTATAAATAACCACTTCATGATTGATTTTTTTGAGATACTGGGCTGACATGGAATTGTTTTGTTATATAGGGTCATAGTTTGAGAGTTCATCTTAGTCAGTCTATATTTTTTTATCTTACCCTCTTTTTGGCAAGATCAAAGTTTGAATTCTTTGTAATAAACAATGTAGTAAGGTTGTTGGTTATATGCATCTTAGGATGCAGAGGCCAGGGGTAATAAAAGCTTCCATTTTCTAATTTTTTTTGAGAGTTAGACATCATTTTTGTTGTTGGTGTTGCATTGACAGGTTGCTGTCGCTGCAGTTATTTTGAAATATGGTTAATGATTCTGTCTGTTATCATATTCAGAACAAGAGTCCGTATCCATTTCGAACGATATGTTTTCATAGTGTAAATATGATTACATTGGCATTAAACTATCTGATGTGACAGTTTTGAAGAAGAAAAAGGAGCACTAAGCATGTACATATGAAAATATTGTACCAACTTCAGAACTATCATATATTGCCCGTCTGGCAGCTCCTTAATCTTCACTCAATATTTTTTTTGATGTGGAAATTCAGAGAACACGTCTCGCGTATACTTCACATAATGTTTGGTCAAAATTTGAACTGTTCGATTTGGGTATTCGGAGGACATGTCTCACGTATACTTGATGGAATGATTTGTCAAAATTTGAATTGTTGTATTGGGAGATGTTGCTGGCTTTTGATGTTACATTTGGGGTAAGGAGTGATGAACACAAGTGTTAGGATAAAATTATAAGTTTGTCCCTTTTTATGAGAACTACATACTTTGGATATCCCACTAGGGAAATATGCTGTTTAGCATCCAAAGTATCTGCATGTGTATTCCAGTTGGTTTCTTTGTTGCTTGAATGGAAGTTATCTAAATATTTTTCATAAACAGACACAGTCGGTTTCTGAGCTGAAGGATTTTGTGAAGAGGTTACACTCGCTACCGGAGATAGCTGTGAGTTACTTAAATACCTAAGTTTGTTTACCTCTGCTTCCACTAATTATATGACACATTGTATGATTCAGAGGCATGTTAACTTGGCACAACATTTGCAATCATTTGCGGCAAAACCCGCATTTCATGCCCGAGTAGAGATTGAGCAAATAATACTGGAGGCGCAGACCTATGAAACGTGAGTTTGTTTTAGAAACTTCTCAGTTTTCTTTGAGTTACTTTCTGTGCATTTGTTATAGTTTATTCCTCCATCTTAATTCAATGCTTCTTGAGTTCTACTCCTTCCGTCCCATAATATAAGATCTTATTACATCCAATATACTCACATATTAGATGTAATAAGATCTTATATTATGGGACGGAGGGAGTATTATTTATTAACGCTTTATTTTCTTTATGCTTGCTTCTATTGAATAATCAATTTTGCACCCTGAAGTTTCGGGCTGGTCACTTTAACTCCCTTAGCTTCCTAACCATGTATTCTACCATCTAAACTTTTGGTATCAGATAAAATAACCTCTTATTGTCGGGTGTTGAGTCGATTTTGCCATGTGGCTCTGCATGGATATTTCTAGCTGCTTAGCAAGCTGTATAATGAAAAGAGGGGCGATTCTCTTACTTGCCACTGTGGAAGCTTCTATGTTCCCTATATGCGTTATGATGGCAGCATTGACTGCTCAGCTGGGTTGAAAAAGAGTAGTATTCTTGAGATGAGAGACACAAACTTTGGGGGATTGAACTGGACATTCTTATTACTTGACTAATTAAAACACAATGCCTCCCTTTTTTCGTGAAAACGCAAAGGACCCGCAAAGGACCTTTGCGTTTCTTTTCATTGAAAAGGTCGAAGTTCAGTCACAATCCTCCGAGGAGGTACGGGGTGCAAAAAGAGGAAAGAATATTAGTGAACATCCTAGGTTGAGGGCAGAACAACCCTGAGCCCTTGAGCACTAGCCTCTGGAGGGATGATGTCTCCCGCACTTGCTCCCTGCCCCCTCCCTCTAGCCTAGCCTAGCCCTCCAACCTCGCCGCCGTCGACCCCCGCCGACAGCCCTCCCCTCCTCCTCCCAGCCCCCTCCCCCGCCATGTCGCCCTTGGTGCTGACTTCGTCGACTGTCGAGCGACCCCATTCGACGACTGTGTCTCTGGTGACCGTTGGCTCGATTCGGAGAGCGAGTCCTCCACGCACTCGTAGAGTGACGTCGCCCGCACCCCTCCAGCCACCCCAGCTGCTCCGGCGCCTCCCGCCTCAGGCCCCATGGCGGCACCCTCCCAGCTGCCTGTCAAGACTCGCCTGGGACCTCGTGCCGAGGTTCACCGCGTCTCTGATGGCGCCATGGTGGACGCCGACAGCTTCCAGCAGTCGCGTCGCAGGAACCGATGCTGCCGTCCACGCCAGATCGCTGCGCCCGGCCCTCCCCCGCATCGCCAGCGCAACCCCTTGCCGGAGGATGTCCCAGGGTTGCGCTTTCGTTGCCTTGACCACCGCCACCGTCTACGTGATTGCACCAACGACATCAAGTGCCAACGCTGCCTTGTCTCTGGCCATGACTCCCGCTCCTGCGATCCTTGTCGCCGGGAGGCCAACCAGGGACAGCTCCGTGCTGCTCCTGGCAGCACTAGCCCCGCTGCTCCAGAGGTCCCTCGTCGCCAGGCCGCCCCCAGCCCCCGCCTCCTCCCGCAACTCTGGTAGCGCTTGTGACCGCTGCGCGCTCCATCGAGCTAGCGCGGATCATCATGTCGTGCACCGTTGAGATGGAGGAAGCGGAGGAGGTTCTCGCGCGATGGTGGCCTCCATCACTGGCACTAGACCACGTGTCCGCCGTAGATGTCGGAGAAGTGTTGTTCAATGCCTTCGAGCTCGTCGATGGCGACTTCACCGTCCACACCCACCACCCCGAGGACTTCTTAATCCTCTTCAGCTCCCAGCTCACCAAGAACCGCCTCGACGGTGACCACTTCATTCGCAACCCACGCTTCTATCTCTTGCTTCATCCTTGGAGCAAGCTCGCCCATGCCGTCTCAAGCGAGTTCGAATACCGCGTCGAGCTCGAGCTTGCGGCATCCCCGCCGAAGCATGGCACCTTTCAACGGCCGAGCACATCCTTGGAGAGAGCCGCTGGATCGAGCGTCTCCACCCCCACTCCCGTTCCCGGGCAAACCTTGCCACCTTCCGGCTGTCGGGGCACTCGCACGACCCTGCCGTCATCTGCCGCGCCGCTACTTTAGAGATTGTCGAGCAGATCACCTCCCGCGTCGGCTCTGGCGCGCCACCGTCAGGGCGCTCACGTACCCCATCTCCATTACGCTTGTCCGCGCGAAGGTTGACACGGTTTGCCCCTTGCACCCCCTTGGCACCGACCCTGATCGCGACGGTAGCGCTAGCGTCAGCAGTGGCCTTGGCCATGGATCTGGACCTGGACGTGCGCGATGCCGTGGCAGCAAACACCGACGCATCGATGCGCAGCCACTGGACGCGCGGATGGCATGGTCATGGGCGCCCTGGGCTGGTGTGCTGGAAACCGTGCTGCCGTGCAGATGGGGTGGCCGTCGCTTCCGCATGGCTTGCCCCTCGCGCCGCGGCGGTGCCACTGTCCATACCTTCCTTGAGGAAGGAGATGATACCATGGCCGGGCTAAAGCGGGCCCCGCCAATCTCGTCGTCGTGCCAGAAAAGGAAAGAGTAAAAGGAAGACAAATCAGCCCTTGGTTGTGGACCAGGCCCCCAAAGCTGCTGGGGCAACATGCGGTGGTCGACAGGATCTGTGTCCCCATTGTTGGCGCTGGGTGGCAGTCCCACATTGGCTGCAGACCCACCCGAACCATCCGGAATTTTGAACTCGTTGTTATCTTGCACGCATGAGGACGATTCTGTTGGGTCCAGCCTTGGCTCATCTAATCATAGGGCTTGTCAGGGTCTATCCTAGGGCTTGTCAAGGTCTGGACGCTTTGAGCGAGATCCCAGATACCCAGCCTGAAGAGCCAGTATTGCCAGCCAACGGTGATCTCTTGTTGGGACAAAGCAGTTAGCACCTGGTGCGGGGTTGGGCTCTTCCGCTGACCGGTCCGCGGGGTCCCCGAAGGACAGGGGTGCGTAGTACACCCTTGGCGCCAGTTCTCCGCCAACCCTGGGGACAATTCCCGAAGATGGGCCGCAGTTGTTGTCCATGGCCAGCGGGCTCGCGTTGAGATCCTACAGAGGCCCTTGTCCCAATCCATGCCGCCAAGGACTGTTGCTGGTCTGCCAGGCACGCCGAAGCCAGCGATTGACGACCACGCCTCCTTTCGGCCTGCTCTCGGCCGATACGCCTCACCGCCGCTCACAACGACGATGCAACGATCCGGAGGCCGTGCTGCTACTCCCCAATCGTGGACGCTGGGCGTGTTCCTCTCAGCCGCCACCAAGCACCTAAATGCGACCCTGCCGACCCCCGGGAAGAGGCCACATCGTCCTCTGAACCTTGCTCCTTGCCGCAGCCGCTCGGCATCTGCTGCATCGCCAATCGCAACGCCACCTACAACTGAGAGAAGAGCACATGTCCAAAGAATGTGCACGCTGGGGATTATAGGGACAAACCAGAACATCATGGCCGCAGAGGTGAGGGCCTATGATGGCATGTTTGCTGCGCCCACCCTGCTCGCGGTGCTCGCGGCCATTGCGGCCCTTGTCGACCGTGAGTCCCCGCCTGCCTGGCCTCCCCGCCAATCGTCTCGGCAAGCGTCGACGTTGCCTGCAAGACTTGGTCATGCTTCGGCAATCTTTCCCATCGATCTAGTTCCTATGGATCACGGCCTAAAGATTGCGATTTGGAATGCGCGCGGCCTTAACGCGCGGGCGCTCGCACCTAGGCCACAGGGGAGAGTGGGGAGCTGTATGAGGGACACCGCTGACCGCACCACCAGCTGTGCACAGCCGTGACCCCCATG
>NC_057811.1:458649202-458686152 GCF_018294505.1 Triticum aestivum | reverse complement strand
CTGCTGCTGCTGCACCCTTGCCAAGATACGCCCGTCATTGACCACCACTAAGCATCCGGGGCAGCCCTTGGGCGACGACATGTTGGAGGGGCGCGAGAAGCTCCGTTGCTCTCGGTGGCAGCAGCGAGCGGACGAGACGAGAAAGAGGCTAGGGTCATTGGCGGAGCCATGGCTCCGCAAGCCTGGGCGGCTGCCTGGGCTCAGCTGGTGAACTCCACCGAAACAGTAGAAGAGAGCAAGGATTCAAACTTGGTGATCCCCTGTCCTTGGCGTGATAGGGTTAAACCTGTTCAGCTATGTGGTGGTGGGGAGAGGAATGGAGGCGTGAACTATCCTTTCTTGCCTTCTAAAGGTTGGAAGTTCTTCGTTGATTTTCTACATGGATTTCTCGTGCTTTCTTGGGCTCAACCTTAGCTTGTTGCTTTGCTGTGGTTCCATGTGTCTGTCGGTCTAGTAACTTAGATGACTGTATGAAACAGTAAGTTTTTTCATTTCTAATGCCAAAATAATATAGGTCCGATAGAAGATTCAATATTTGCCAGTGGCATATAGAAAGTTTCCCCCAAAATATTTTGTGCAATCCACTCCCTTGTTTTTGGCTTTTAGGATATCAAGCTGCTGTCAATTAGTTTCCTCTGATCTGTGTTGAAATATTAAACTAAGCTAACCATGCCCAGGTGTTACGAGTACATTGAGGAGATTATACAGAAGCAAGAGCCTATTGAAACTGTACTTCGCCTTCTAGTGTTATTTTCCCTTACAAATGGTGGGTTGCCGAAGAAGAATTTTGACTACTTGAGGTATTCTTATATTTCTTTATAAATCACTGTATTTCTGGGATTTCATGATACTTTGTGTTAAAACTCTGTATATTTTCACTTTACAAATTTGCAACATACAAATGTATGTTATAGTCTTGATTCATGTTTCTGCTTTTTCTAGGCGGGAAATACTGCACAGTTATGGCTTTGAGCACATGCCTTTGTTATACAATCTGGAAAAAGCTGGCCTTGTTAAAAGGCAGGTTAGTCAAAGTAGCTTCTCTCAACTTGGTTTTCTTCTTGTTTCAGATCCTTTTATCTTGTTATTTATTCCAGTTCCTCTCGCATCAGTTTCTATAATATACTATCATGTTGTGCAGGAATCGAGGACTAATTGGCCTGTTATTAGCAGAGCTCTCCAGCTTATAGTTGATATAAAGGATCCTGAAAAGTATTAACTGCATAAACTTCGGACTTACTTTGGCTTCTCTTTCAAGTTTCACTTACAAAATTTTATGCTGAATTAATCTCCACAAAAATTTCATCTTTCAGAAGGTGTAGTCTATTAATGTATTTTTTTTGTTTATTTTCAAAACTGGCTAATTATGTTCTTAAAAAGTACCCATACTGATCTGCAAATGACTTTGACTCTAACTCAAATGTTTTTGGAGTCTTGAGCTGTTGTGAGATGCAAAAGAATTTTCTCAATTTTAGTTGCTTCAATAAATAAAATTTGTATGAATGAAGAAAAATGCTAAATTCCATATTTCCAATGAAGGTTCATGCCATATGCTTTGTTGAAACTTGTTTGGTGTATTTTTTGTGTGTGTTTGAATATGTTGAAATGTTGTTCATTTTCCCTCACCATGTTATGGAAAATATTCATAACACTTCTGGGAACGTTCATTCTTCTGCCTGTTGTGCATTTGTTACTAAGTTTCCATACTTAACTGTGATCGCAAGTTATCTTGGTCATGATAACAACTATCACTAAATTGTTCCTGTTTTCAATCTCAGCCCTGATGATATAGCATACATCTTTGCTGGATATGCACCTCTTAGTATTCGCCTGGTTCAGCATGCAGTAAGGTCTGGATGGTAAGTATATCCAATCAGTTTGTTTAAAAAAAAATCATGCTAGTTAGAGTGTAGTTTGCATGAGAAAATATGTTTAGTTTCCCTAGAGATAGATCCTTTTTGGAGAAAATAAGCTAAAAAATCAAACAGAGAACCCTGGTAAACATCTCTAGTGTGCTCTGAGTTACAGAAAGTAGGCATTATTTATGAACTTCCCTTTTTCTGCATTTTTAGCTGTAACAGAACTTTATACACGGTGAGAAATAATGGTGTCCCTTCTTTGTGCCTGTGTCGTTCTCTAATGATATTCTCCACAACACGAATGAACTTCCATTTTTCTTATAAGCATACTTATTCATTCCTTATGGAATGTAGTTTTGGGGAGCTCATTAATTACTTGTTTCGTAATACATCGTAGCAAAAGAGTTGGCAGTGCCAATTTGTTTGATTCATCTGTGTATGACTTCTCCCTTATAACAAGTCGTATCGACTTTCTTATCTATGATGTTATGTTGAGCAAGTTGTTTGCTTGAAAAACCAGTATTGAAGGGTTAGAAGGTGCCACAGGTTAAGATGTTTTTTCCAATATCAATTTGTGTACCATTGTGCAGGCGATCTATTGAAGAACTGTTGAAATTATTGCCAGGTCCTCATATGGATTTGAAAAGAGTGAGCAAATATTGTCTACATTGAATTTCACTTTTGGGGATATCGAATGTTTTTTCTTAAGATATTGATCCAGTTTACTCATATAGGGTGTCTCGACCATTAGTTCATCAGAATTACTACCAGGTTCTGGGTCACAACAGAGTACCGACAGGTAAATTACCTTGATGTGAACTGTTGTTGCCACATTTTATGAATGCTAGAAACGGAAAGGGTCTGGTTACCCCAATCATGTTTGCTTCATAAACTTGCTCGAATAATAGGTGCCGGCATTGTTTGTTGATCTGATATACCAGTTCCCATGTTATTTCATGATCTTACCGAGCAAGTATTTTTCATGTGTCGAGAGTTAGACTGTCAAAATTGTGGTGTTCTCCACATGGTTTGATCCTAAGTTATATGATGTCTGCTGTATGAGCTTAGTTCGACTTTGGGCCATTAGACCTTGTGACATGTGAGGACCGAGGGTGTGTGATCATAAACTAACAGATCTTGGAGAAGAGATTATATTGTAGAGTCCAGGGGAGGATGTGAAGAGTAAAACTAGGGAGACATGAAACCAAGGTGAAAAAGACAAAGAAGATTAGTACTATTAATACCATCATTTGACATTGCATCCCCTATGACTTTTGTCCCCTGGAGAAGCCAAGAATTGCACTGTTTTGTTAATCGAAGTTGTTTGTCGCCAGAACCGTATGACTGGTTTAACTAGATGGTTTTCCCCTATTGTGCTTGATAGCAGTGTCATTGCCAAGTTTTTCTTCCCCTGGATTTGTTATAATTGTCTGTTTGTTCTAGGGTTGGTCATCGCTCCCTGGTTCTGGTTGTATTTATTGGTGGTGTAACATCTGCTGAGATTGCTGCGCTTCGATTTCTTAGTGCACAGGTACGTATGTGCAAATTGATTTCCATTTTCTTTCAGATGTGAATAGGAAATGGACTCCAAGATGCTACAAATCCGGTACATTTTGGAGTTCCAAATTTGGAAAATAAAAATGGAAAGAGTTTGTTCCAGTTCCTTTCTACTTCATCCACTGTTTTCACTATTTTTCATGTCTAGTTCTCTATTTTTCATGTCTAGTTCTCTTTCATGTTTTTTCAAAGTGATTGTTGGGAGTCTGAGTTTGACTCTGTAGATGAGGTTTTGCTTGCAGCTCGACATTACAGTATCACACTACAGTTTATTTCAGGAAAATCCTGCCATAGACTCGAGTTTCTTACTTGCCATGTCCTGTCTCTTGTCTACCGCAGGAAGGAATGGGCTATGACTTCCTGGTTGCAACAACAAAGGTTATCACTGGCAACACATTACTGAGACCAATTATAGCCAGCAGCAAAGAGGGAATGATTTAGTTGTCTTTTCTGTGCACACCCCTTTTTGATTGTACAAAGCAGCAGCGCACACCCGAGCCCAAGATGGGATTTTCCTTGGTTCAGTTCTAGGCCACTTCTATTCTGCCACCAGAAATGCTATTGCTTGCGCTCTTGCGTTCATCAGTCTTGGTTTTCTCGTCAGATAGCGCATGTACATCGATATCTCCTGTACAGACACAGCCGCGCTAGTTCCTTCCTTGCTGCTGGATGGAAGTTCAGCATTATGTTTTTTCATGTATATTCTCGAAATACACACCTTCATTTCTAACTCTGTTCTGCTTTCACCTTGTACATCACGACGGGTATGTTTAGTTCTTTTTTCTGTGCGGCAATGCCAACTCTGCAGTGCACCTGACTATGCGTCTGTTTTGGTTTGTGAGCGGCTCTGGGTTCGGCGAAGTGTCCGCTCTGTCAAATGGACCTGTAGGTGATTGGTGGTGTTCTGCTCACCAAAGCTATCTCTCTCCTCTATGCCGATTATACTTGGAAATGTAGTTGGCATAGTTTGTGAGCGGCTTGTCTGCAGTTTGCAAACTATGCCAACTATGGTGAAACATTTTGCTGCCGCTGCTGTAGCTCCCTCCCCGTCCTGCCCTTCCTCCACCTCGGTGTGGCCACGGGGTAGCAGGCGCAAACCCTAGCCTGGTTCCTGGGCTTGGTCGGCCTCACCGGTGGATGTGGCTGCGCTCTACGCCGATTCCACGACCAACGGCGCTCTCTCCTGACCCTCGCTCCTCATGCCTGCACCAATCTTCACCGCAGCTTGATGACATGGAGGTGAAGCTTAGAAGCTCGTCTGAGCCCAACCCATCTAAGGCCTCCTTTGGTTTGGAGGAATTTTATAAGAATTTCATAGGATAGGATTTCTATAGGAAAAATTCCTTTAGTGCCTTTTGGTTTGTAGGAATAGAATCCTATTTCTATGGAGGAATTCTTTCGACATCTCCTTTTCTATTTCTACTCATAGAATTTAAGATGCATGTCATCTTATTTTCTATGACTTTTCTATTCCTATGATTTTCCTACCCTATGAACCAAAGGAGGCCTAAAATGAGAGCAGCAAACTAATAAGAGCAGCTCGCACGCATCCATCCACCATTGTAGCGTCTATATCTCGCATTAAGAGAGACATGTGTTTTCTAGGAGAGGAAATGGGAGAAGTAGGGATCGATATCTCGTCTCCAGGCAGATCACGGGAGATGCTAGCCACTCTGCCCAGGTCCCTCTCATGGTAAGTTGTAGGGGCGCGTCGTACTTGAGGCTATTCGAGCCGGTTTTTTCTTCTTCCTTCTTATTTTCTTTTGTTTCTTCTATTTTTTTCTTCTCCATTTTTTCATTCTTTCTTGCATTTTGTTTCTTTTTCTTCATTTTCATGTTTCTTTTGTTTATTTTACTTCTTTTTTTGGTTCTCTTTGTTCTTTTGGATATTATTTTACCTTTTTGTGCATGCCAACAATATTTTTCTAATACACATCTAACATTCTTTCAATACAAATTAAACATTTTTATAATACATGGTCAACATTTTTCTATACATATTTTTAACATTTTTCAAATACAAGATTAACATTTTTCTAATACATAGTCAATATTTTTCTATATATTTTAAACATTTTCTAAATGCTTGATTAATAGTTTTCAAATAAAAAGATTAAAAAAATTGAATACCTGGTCAACATTTTTTCTTTACACATTCAACATTTTCCAAGCGCTTGATTAACATTTTTCAAACACGTGTTCAACATTTTTTAAATGCGTGGCTAAATTTTTTATATACATGATAAAAAAATTCATCATTTTTTAATACATGGTCAACATTTTTTCTATACACATTTAACATTTTTCAAATGCTTGTTCAACATTTTTTTAAATGCTTGATTAACATTTTATATACATGATAAAAAAATTCATCATTTTTAAAACATGGTTAACATTTTTTCTATACACATTTAACAGTCCCCAAATGCTTGATTAACATTTTTTAAACACTTGTTCAACATTTTTGAAAATGTTTGATTAACAATTTTATATACATGATCAAAAAAATTCATCATTTTTTAAATACTTATTCAACATTTTTAAATAGTTGTTCAACATTTTTCAAATGTGTTTTGTAGAGTGTTTTTTGTAATATATAGAATATTTTAAAGTATAAAGAAAAGTACAAAAATAAAGCAAAACACGAGAACAGAAAACTGAAAAAAAAACAAGTAAAGAAGTAGTGGCCTGCCGCGTGTGTGGGCTGGACCATCTTGCTCCCCCTTCAGCGAGTCGGAAGCTGGACTCGCTGAAGGCGAGATATAGGGGTGCCCATCCACCATGCCGCCGCTGCTAGCGTAATCACGCTGCACGCGCGCATGACGCATCCATCCACCGCGCCGCTGGACGTCGTCACCCTGCCACATTATCGTCGTCCTCTTCCAGACAACGTCGTCCTCGCATTGCCATGCATCGTCGGAGAACACCTGAGTCCCGTTGACGATGTGGCGACACCGACCATGCCAAGCACTGAAGCACACACGCACACCACCGTGCGCACTCTCCGAAGCCACCTATGTCGATCTCCCATGCTGCTTGTCCTCAGGGTGTGTGTCTGCGCCAGCGACTAGGACCACCCGGGTAGTGCTTTTCCTCCTCCACAAGCTCGACCACATCCAAGAGCTTTCTCCCAAACATCCCGACGCTCCGGTGCTCCAGCTCCTTGACCATGTTCCCGATGCCTCCTGGCACTGACCAGCGCCGCCGGGGCCGGCGAGCCAGCCGACCGGCCCGGGCCAAAGGGCTTCAATCCTTCCTTTGCCATTTATCTGTTGGGGAACGTTGCATGAGAAACAAAAAATTTCCTACGCTGACCAAGATTCAATCTAGGAGATGACCATCTTTGAGAGGAGAGATTGGATCTACATACCCTTGTAGATTGCTAAGCGGAAGCGTTAAGAAACGCGGTTGATGTAGTCGAACGTCTTCGCGATCCAATCACGATCCGTCCCGCGAACTCTGACCCAAGTGCCGAACGGATGACACCTCCGCGTTCAACACACGTATGGCTTGATGACACCTTCACCTCCTCGATCCAGCGAGCGATGGTGAAGTAGTAGCTCGAGTCCTCCGGCAGCACGACGGCGTGGTGGCAGTGGTGGTGGAGAAATCTCAGCAGAGCTTCGCTAAGCACTACGGAGAGAAGATGGGCTACGAGGGAGAGGAAGGGCAGGGCCGTCGCATAGATTGGGTGCGGCTGCCCTCCCTCTCCTCATTCATATATAGGGGGAAGGGGAGAGGGGGGCGCCCCTAGGGGATCCCATCTAGGGCCGGCGGCCACTAGAGGGAAACCCTAGATGGGTTTTCCCCCTTAGGAGACTTGGCCCCCAAGCCAAAGGGGTGGGAACCCTAGGGTGGCGCCCCCACCTCCTCTGGCAACGTGGGAAGGGGTGAGGGAGCCGCACAACCCCTTAGTGGGCTGGTTTGCCCCCTCCCCTTGGCCCATGAGGTGCCCCAACACTTGCCGGGCCCCCCGAAACCCCTTTCGGTCATGCTGGTCATCACCCGGTACCCCCGGAACAATTCCGGACTCCAATACCCTTCGTCCAATATATCAATCTTCACCTCCGGACCATTCCAGAGTTCCTCGTCACATCCGGGATCTCATCCGAGACTCCGAACAACCTTCGGTAACCACCATAATGACTCAACTATACTTATATCGTCACCAAACGTTAAGTGTGTAGACCCTGCGGGTTCGAGAACTATGCAGACATGACCGAGACACCTCTACGTTCAATAACCAATAGCGGGACCTGGATGCCCTTATTGGTTCCTACATATTCTACGAAGATCTTATCGGTCGAACCTCAATGTCAAGGATTCTGCTAATCCCATATGCAGTTCCCTTTGTCCATCGGTATGTTACTTGCCCGAGATTCGATCGTCGGTATCTCCATACCTAGTTCAATCTCGTTACCGGCAAGTCTCTTTACTCGTTCCGTAATACAAGATCCCGTGGCTAACTCATTAGTCACATTGCTTGCAAGCTTACTGTGATATTGTATTACTGAGTGGGCCCTGAGGTACCTCTCCGTCATACGGAGTGACAAATCCCAGTCTTGATCCATGCCAACTCAACGGACACCCTCGAAGATACCTGTAGAGCACCTTTATAGTCACCAGTTACGTTGCGACGTTTGGTACACACAAGGTATTCCTCCGGTGTCAGTGAGTTGCATGATGTCATGGTCATAGGAACATATACTTGACATGCAAAAAATGATAGCAGTAAACTTGATACGATCATATGCTACGTTTATAGTTTGGGTCTTGTCCATCACATCATTCTCCTAATGATGTGATCCCATTATCAAATGACAACTCATGTCTATGGCTAGGAAACCATGGCCATCTTTGATCAACAAGCTAGTCTAGTAGAGGCTCACTAGGGACACGTTGTTGTCTATGTATCCACACATGTACCTGAGTTTCCGATCAATATAATTCTAACATGGATAATAAACGATTATCATGAACAAGGAAATATGATAATAACTAATTTATTATTGCCTCTAGGGCATATTTCCAACAGTCTCCCACTTGCACCAGAGTCAATAATCTAGTTCACATCGCCATATGATTAACACTCATAGTTCACATCGCCATGTGACTAACACCCAAAGAGTTTACTAGAGTCAATAATCTAGTTCACATCACCATGTGATTAACACTCAATGAGTTCTGGGGTTTGATCATGTTATGCTTGTGAGAGATGTTTTAGTCAACGGGTCTGGAACATTCAGATCCGCATGTACTTCGCAAATCTCTATGTCATATTGTAGATGCTGCTACCACGCTCCACTTGGAGCTATTCCAAATGGTTGCTCCACTATACGTGTCCGGTTTGCTACTCAGAGTCATCCGGATAGGTGTTAAAGCTTGCATCGACGTAACCCTTTATGTCGAACTCTTTATCACCTCCATAACCGAGAAACATTTCCTTATTCCTCTAAGGATAATTTTGACCGTTGTCCAGTGATCCACTCTTGAATCACTCTTGTACCCCCTTGCCAGACATGTGGCGAGGCACACATCAGGTGCGGTACACAACATGGCATATCATATAGAGCCTATGGCTAAGGCATAGGGGACGACCTTCGTCCTTTCTCTTTCTTCTGTCGTGGTCGAGCTTTGAGTCTTACTCAACTTCACACCTTACAACTCAGGCAAGAACCCCTTCTTGGACTGATCCATTTTGAACTCCTTCAAAATCATGTCAAGGTATGTGCTCTGTGAAAGTCTTATCAGGCGTCTTGATCTATCTCAATAGATCTTGATGCCCAATATGTAAGCAGCTTTATCCAGGTCTTCCTTTGAAAAACTCCTTTCAAACAACCCTTTATGCTTTCCAGAAATTCTACATCATTTCTGATCAACAATATGTCAACCACATATACTTATCAGAAATGTTGTAGTGCTCCCACTCACTTTCTTGTAAATACAAGTTTCTTGCAAACTTTGTATAAACCCAAAAGCTTTGATCACCTCATCAAAGCGTATGTTCCAACTCCAAGATGCTTGCTCTAGTCCATAGAAGGATCGCTGGAGCTTGCATACCTTTTAGCATCCTTGGGATCGACAAAACCTTCTGGTTGTATCACATACAACCTTTCTTCACGAAAACCGTCAGGGAAACTTTGTTTCGACATCCATCTGCCAGATTTCATAAATGAAAGCAACTGCTAACATAATTCCAACAGACTTTAGCATCGCTATGAGTGAGTGAACGATTGAGGATGTCGCCTAGAGGCGGGTGAATAGGCGCTTTAAAGTAATTACGATTTAGGCTTGAACAAATGCGGAATAAACCTAGCGGTTAATTTGTCAAGCACAAAACCTACAACAACTAGGCTCACCTATGTGCACCAACAACTTATGCTAAGCAAGATAAACTACTAGGTGATAGCAAGATATATGACAAGAAACAATATGGCTATCACAAAGTAAAGTGCATAAGTAAAGGGCTCGGGTAAGACATAACCGAGGCACACGGAGACGACGATGTATCCCGAAGTTCACACCCTTGCGGATGCTAATCTCCATTTGGAGCGGTGTGGAGGCACAATGCTCCCCAAGAAGCCACTAGGGCCACTGTAATCTCCTCATGCCCTCGCACAATGCAAGATGCCGTGATTCCACTAAGGGACCCTTGAGGGGGGTCACCGAACCCGTACAAATGGCAACCCTTGGGGCCGGTCACTGAACTCGTACACTTTGGCAAACCTTGGGGGTGGTCACCGGTACCCTTCAAATTGCTCGGGGCGATCTCCACAACCTAATTGGAGACCCCGGCGCTTGCCCGGAGCTTTACACCACAATGATTGAGCTCCGAACACCACCAACCGTCTAGGGCGCCCAAGCACCCAAGAGGAACAAGCTCAAGGGTACCAAGCACCCAAGAGTAATAAGCTTCTCAACTTGTAACTTCCACGTATCACCGTGGAGAACTCAAACCGATGAACCAAATGCAATGGCAAGGGCACACGGAGTGCCCAAGTCCTTCTCTCCCAAATCCCACCAAAGCAACTAATGCTAGGGAGGAAAATGGGAGGAAGAACAAGAAGGAGAACACCAAGAACTCCAAGATCTAGATCCAAGGGGTTCCCCTCACATAGAGGAGAAAGTGATTGGTGGAAATGTGGATCTAGATCTCCTATCTCCTTTCCCCCCAAAACTAGCATGAATCCATGGAGGGATTGAGAGACAGCAAGCTCGAAGAAGGTCAACAATGGGGGGAAAACACGAGCTCAAAGGATGGGGAACCATTGGAGAAGAAGACCCCCTTAAATAGGTCCCCACGAATCTGCCCGTTATGTGCAAAAAACTGTAGGACCGGTACAACCGGTGCACGAACCGGTACAACCGGTCAAAGCAGAGGAAAAACCAACCTGTAGGAAAAATCCCTAAGCGGTACAACAGCCCGGGGAACCGGTAGTACCGGTTAAACTGATCTAACCGGTAGAACCGGTCAACAACCGCCCAAGAACCGCTCCAAAACAGAAACTAGTCCGGTGGTAGAGCGGTACATGGCCGGTACAACCTTCGGACCAATTCTGGAGCGATACAACCGCTCCAAACACCGGTTTTACCGGTCAACCGGTACAACCTCTCTATGTAAAACAGGTAAGATCAAAACAGCCACAACTTTCGCATACGAGCTCCGAATTCGACGAAATCAAGTTTGCTGGAAAGCTAAAGACAAGAGCAAACACAATCTTGATAGAAATATCAAGAAATAGAAATTGAGAAAATACCCAAAATAAAATGGTGAGAACCCTTTCTCAAATAAGACCCGTAAAAACTCCAATACTGAAAACACAAAAGAAGATGCATATGAAATCGGTTTTCGATGAACTCGAGCTTGTCATCAAGATAACCATAAGATCCAAATCTCACAAGGCGAAGAACCAAACAATAACCAAGAGAGATGATGCAAGGATGCAATGGTTTGAGCTCTCGACGAGCGATACGATCAAGCTACTCACAAGAGAGCCCCCCTTGATAGTACGACAATCGATCCTACAACCCGGTCTCCCAACTACCACTATGAGACCGGTAAAATAGAAAACCTATCAGGGGCAAACCTTTGCCTTGCACATATTCCACTTGAGCTAGATGATGACGATCTTGACTTCCTCAAGTTGGACCACCTTTCTTGATTGTGTTGGCTCGATGAAGACTAGTTGATTGCTCCCTCATACTCCACTATGGGTGAGCCACTCTTCGGCATGTCTTCACAATTCCATTGACACCACAATGGACGGCAAGCTTCAAGCTTGATTGCTCCCCCATACTCCATTATGGATGAGCCACTCTTCGTGTTGCTCCACTTGAACTTGCACACGACAATCTTGATGACGATCACCACTTGATGTCATCCTCTCCATGGGTTGTATGATATCTTCCTCTTGACGCAAACCCATGGACACATACCTAACCCCACATAGAACTCTCACATAGACCATGGGTTAGTACACAGAGCGTAATGGACAATGCTTACCATACCATGGGATCACTTGATCCCTCTCGGTACATCTTCTACGCTTTGTGAGTTGATCAACTTGATTCACTCTTGACTTAGTCTTGATCAACCTTGGACCTTTCCAACTATCTTCAGTTGGATGATGCCTTGAAGGTAAGCATGAATGATCACACAATCTTCTTCTTCAAGACATGCTTGCAATAAGCTCAACTCTCACATTACCAATATTTGGACAATTCCTTAATAGCACCTTGGTCAACACATAAACTCCTTGAAACCAACACATGGACATCAAGAAAAGCCTATGGATAAATCCTTCAAATATAACTCAATGCAACCATTAGTCCATAGAGAATGTCATCAATTACCAAAACCACACATGGGGGCACCGCATGTCCTTTCAATCTCCCCCATTTTGGTAATTGATGACAAACACTTTCAAGAGAGTTTATATAAGGAATTATGCATCACTATGCAATGCAACAACCAATGATGCATGATTATGAGATGCAAATGCTTAGGAACAAAACCAAAGCAAGAAGAAACTCTGTAAACTTTGCCACAAAACTCTCTGAAACTTCTCCCCCATTGGCATCGATTGCCAAAATGGGCGAAAAGCTTAAAAGGCCAATATAAAAAGTGTTCCTCCATAAATTGTGTTTTTCTCAACAAGAGAGTGGAAAGCCATACACATACCCAAAGGTAAATACTTGGAGGAACACAAACTATATTGAGGAACAAAGATTGCTAAAGAATGATATGCCACAAAGACATAACAAAGAGAGAAACAAGCAAACAAGCAATCAAAAGATACCAATTGAACCAACTACACCAATGATCCTACGAGCCATATGAATAAAAGATATTATGATGTGAGCAAAGGAGTGTTCTATAAAAACTAGAGAAGCTCCCCATGATTTGTGCACAGATAGAATATTTGTGTTTGAATAGAACGGGCACAAAATAGGATCATCACTCCCCAAAATCAATAGAAACTCACAACAAGTGCAAAAGAGCAAATAAGAAACTAAGCCTAGCACTTGCAACAAGCACAAGGTTGAGAGAGCAACGGAGTGTTCTAAAGACGCTAGTGAAGCTCCCCATGATTTGTGCACTACTTAGAATATTTGCATTAGGATACCAAGTGCACAAAATAGGATCATTACTCCCCCAAAATCAGTAGAAACTGACAACAAGTGCAAGTGGGCTAAGAAAAGAGACAAGGCATAGCTCTTGCAACAAGCACATGGTTGAGCAACATGTAAAAGAGGCAACTTATGAATGGGCTCAACCAAAAGGATGTGTGTGAGACATGGCAAAGCACTTGATAAGACTAATATATGATGAGCATTAAGCATCAACATAGTCTTAAAGAATGAGAAACAAGGTGCAAGACATGTCCTTCCCACACACACACCATGCAAATGGGTTCACAAGCTTACTAAAATGCAAATTAAGAACTAATGATTGTGACAACCCATGGTGAAGATAGAAAATGAAAGCCTCATCAAGACGAGGGATACCAATTAATATGGCAAAGGCCTCGTCAAGACAAGCATGAGGAAAAAGATCTTCACCACAAAAGAGTGCATCAAGATGCAATGAGATAAGACCCGCACTCAAGATAAATCCTTTCACGAAACCACCAAGGAAAAAGGTGGACGTGACGGAATATGGATATCAACTAGAGATGTAACTTTACTCAAGTGTATAAGATTCTAGGTAGATCAAAATCATGATGATATCAATCCACAAAGAAGGATGTACACACGAAATAGTTACAAAAAGGAAAGAACAAGATATCCACAAGGAAGTCATAAATATACCAATAAGATATTTGCTTGGATGCATAGCACATGGCTAGATATGGTCTTATTGTATATAAATGAACTCCTACCACACATCCATAAAAGACATCACAACTAGCAACAAGAGATCATCGTTGGAATGCTTTGAGAAAGGAAACAAGTATCACAAGATATGAAATGAATATCATGCCAAGATGCAACCTACACAAGGTTGAATGCACGAGACGAAAGCATGAATAGATACTTGTTACCTAGATAGCATTGTAAGTATGTCAAATATACCAATTGAAGGTATTAGATAGTAGTTCATTGAACATCCTATCTTGACTCCAATAAGCACATGGTGACAACACCTTCCTTGTGAGTGAGCCGAGCATCCAATGCATCTCCATTTGTTCCTAGAACAACATCACAAACAAAATGGTACCCAAACTCATTGGGACCAAAGAGTTAGAAACACCAATAGATAGGACAAACTCCACATAAATATGTGCACATAGATATGAAAATAAATATCATGCACATCTCATCCAATTTGAGACTTGGTGGAGTTTCCCCTATATATTGGGTCAAAGAAAGAAAGCATGCCAAATAAAATACATGAAGTAAATATGCATGCTCGAAACTTTCAAGGACCGAAACCAAATGAAAAAGAAATACCACGAGAAAATAGGATACCAGCTGGATAAATCATCATTTGGAAGATATCATTAAAAGATACATCAAGGAATGAGATATCCATTGATACACACAAAAAGAAAGATATCAAACTCCCAAAAGAGAGAATGGTTCCAAACAAACCAAGCCCTCTACAAAGTTTCATGATGGCACAAAGTACCAAAAAGTAGTGGCTTGCCTACCACCAACACACACTTGATAAAGATCATAAGATGAGTGTTCTATAGAAAATAGGATAGCTCCCCCAAGAGTAGTGCATTATAGAGAATTTGCATTTGAATACAAAATGCACAAGGTGGGATCACCACTTTCACTATATCTAGAAAACACTAGACAATATCAAGAAATTAACAAGATCCACAAGTGGTATGGAAGACAACGGGAGTTGACCCAATCCTTGGCAAGAGATAAGGAAAATAAAAGCAAAAGCCAATGTAAAGATGATCAATAATTTCTACCACACATAAGGGAGTACCAATTGTCAAGACAAGAGGTATTTGGAAATAATTCCCGGTGGTAGATAGCAAGGATATCCAACATCATCTTCACGCCAAACACAAACAAATTGCAACTTGTAGAGCTAACATGCCACCTAGGAACAAGATAATTTACAATATCAATTCTAGGTGACAATATCTCAAATGTACACATTTTCTAGACTAGTAATATACATAGCATATACTCCCCCGTAATGTGATACCAATTAAAGATAAACAAGAGGCAAAGAAAAGGATCCAACAAGAGATAATTAAAGGACTATTTAGAATTTGAATTTCGCATGAGAAGACATACCACATAGCGACTAGATAATCTTGAAATATCAAAACTAGATGGTATTCCTCATGTACACACATTTATAAGATTGTGAGGTGCACAAAGCACATCACTCCCCCAAAATGGGATGTTCCGTTAATCTCTCACAAGAGCCAAAATGATACAAACAAGATGCAAAAGGCTCAACACAACTCTCGCATGTACATGATGTGCAAACCAACATAGACATACTTGATTACTCAAGACAAGCAAATTGGAAGCACAACATATACAAACACATGCAAGGTACAAAACCAAAGCATGCAATAGGGGCAAATAACTTTCAATGTAAACAATTTAAGTACAAGTTACCGCAAGGAGGCACATTGGATATAAGATAGAAACTTGATAACCCAATTGACCTGGCTTGAGACAATATGAATGATGAATATCCCTTAATTCTTCATGATGTAACCAAGTCTCCAATGCCCTCCTACAACACCTATTGATCAAGTTTGAGCTAGTTTGTCCCCAACCAAGTTGGGTCCTAAGAGGTTAGTCACAATAGGCTTGGCTACCCAAATGGTTCTTTTCTTGACACCACTTTGAGTACCAACAAATTTGGCAAACACATTTCCAACCTTATCCTTCCCAAGAGAATATATATCATCAATTAGAATAGGGTTGGATAAGGTAACATTCGTGCATGAAGAAGCGACATGACCTTTCTCACGACATAGGTAGCAACGTCTACTCTTCACTTTCTTCTCACTTGATTTCTCAACTTGAGAAGCATTAGCTTGAGTCTTCTTGGGAAGAGGCATTTCTTCAACCTGAGGTTGAGCATGAGAATGAACTTTTGGCCACTTCCCTTGTTGCTTGTCACTAATGGCCTTCTTCTTCAATGGACAAGATCTAACATGATGCCCTTCAGTTTTGCACTTGAAGCAAATAATCTTGGCCGAATTCTTGACTTGTTTTTGACCCTTCTTGTTGTTCATCCTGGACTTGTTCTTCTTATTGGAGTTGAATCCAAGTCCACCTTTGTCATTGGGGGATTTTTGCACACTCAAGATATTGTTGAGTATGGATTTCCCTTTATGACACTTTTCCAAGTCTTTCTTCAAAGAAGTGACTTGGGCCTTGAGCTCTTTGATTTCCTCTACATAGTTAGTCTCAACACAAGTACTAGAGGAAGTATAAGCTTCATCGTTAGAGCAACAAGGCAAGGAAAGCAATTCATCACAAGATGTACCAACATTGTGAGTAGATGAATTACAAGGACTAGTACATGGCAATATAGCATTTTGACTTGTAGTAGTGCTAGTATCCACATGAGGCTTACTATATGTTACCTTAGTAGTCATAGCCTCATTAGCTAACTTTAGCAAATTATTGGATACTAGAATATCATCATGAGAGCTAGAAAGCTTTTCATGACTTTCTTCCAATTTCTCATAATTGCTAGATAGCAACGCAAGTTGAGCCCTTAGCTCAACATTCTCCTTCAAAATGGATGCTTCACAAGAAATAGAGTTAGTAGCACAAGCATCATCATTAACAACAAGGGGAGAAGGCAACTTGGCAAGCTCTTTTAAATATGAAGCTTCAAGTTGAGCATGAGACTCGGTGAGTTTGATGAGCTCACCCTTGATGACCCTTGAGCCATTTTCGAGGTGCTCAAAATCCTCAAGGAGTTTAGCATGCGCAACTTCAAGCTTATCATTTTTACTTTTGAAATCATTGGCCACCTCAAGGGCTCTATCATGGGATTCCCTTATTCTAGATAATTCTAGTGCAAAGGTCTCCTCAAGAGATTCCTTAGTGGTTTGTTCAAGTTCAAGAGCTTGAGAGAGGTCGGCGATCTCATTAGCGTAATCACGCTGATGACCTTCCATTTTATCAATGGTGACCTCATGCTCATCAAGATGGGATCCCAACTCCTCAATGTATTTCTTGCCCTCAATGGCAATAGACATGATTTCCATGAAGTTGGAACGAGCAATTTTATTTTTATGAAGAGCTTTGAAAATAATTTCCCCCTTAATTTTTAAGGAAGAAACATTATCATTCTCTTCATCATTATCCTCATCATCCTTATCATCATCAACATCATCATCACAAGATATATCGGGATTCGAAGTAGGAGATACCTTCGAAGCCTTAGCCATATGGCAAAAAGCAATAGATGATGTAGGATCCCTTGAAGCATCATACAAGACCACATCTTGTTCCATGGAGTGTTGAGTTTCCTCTACATTGTTAGCACAACAACTCGAGGAAATAGAAGCATTTTTATCATGGCAACAAGACATAGCAAGCATATCATCACACGATTTAGTCAAGCAATTTCTACATGATATGCAAGGACTATCAACACTAGCATATGAACCATCTAGAGTGCTCGAAGTGTTAAGGTCCAAAGAAGGACCGTTGCAATATGATAGTGATGAAGGATCATCAAGAACAAGCACACTATCATCATTGCAGTGACCAACACTACTCACCATAGCATTACCTTGTGGCAATCCACATGTAGGTGAAGTAGAAGAGGTTGAGAAGGCAACACGGCCGGAGGTGGAGGGAGAATAATCATCCCCACAAATCTTGGACACACCATATTTACCTTGAAGCTTTGTCCACAACTCATGAGCATCCCGACACAGCATGAGTTGAAATATAACTACATTGCTCAAAGCATCAAAAAGCAATTAGAAGCTTGAGCATCGAGATAAGAGTTTTTCTCATCCTCTAAGGATAATCTTTGGAGATCCTTCGGAGGAGAAAAACCCATATCTACAATTCGCTCTAAATTAGGGTCCATGACCCTAAAGAGATTAAGCATGCGAATACCCCAAACATCAAAATTTGTGCCATCAAAACTAAGAGTGTCATAGAATCCTAATCCCCTAGTCGACATCTTTACTCTCTAGGCAGTTAAGCCTATCAAAGAGAGACGAGGCTCTGATACCAATTGAAAGATCGAGGATGTCGCCTAGAGGGGCGGTGAATAGGCGCTTTAAAGTAATTACGGTTTAGGCTTGAACAAATGCGGAATAAACCTAGCGGTTAATTTGTCAAGTACAAAACCTACAACAACTAGGCTCACCTATGTGCACCAACAACTTATGCTAAGCAAGATAAACTACTAGGTGATAACAAGATATATGACAAGAAACAATATGGCTATCACAAAGTAAAGTGCACAAGTAAAGGGCTCGGGTAAGAGATAACCGAGGCACGCGGAGACGACGATGTATCCCGAAGTTCACACCCTTGCGGATGCTAATCTCCGTTTGGAGCGGTGTGGAGGCACAATGCTCCCCAAGAAGCCACTAGGGCCACCGTAATCTCCTCACGCCCTCGCACAATGCAAGATGTCGTGATTCCACTAAGGGACCCTTGAGGGCGGTCACCGAACCCGTACAAATGGCAACCCTTGGGGGCGGTCACCGAACCCGTACACTTTGGCAACCCTTGGGGGTGGTCACCGGTACCCGTCAAATTGCTCGGGGCGATCTCCACAACCTAATTGGAGACCCCTACGCTTGCCCGGAGCTTTACACCATAATGATTGAGCTCCGAACACCACCAACCGTCTAGGGCGCCCAAGCAGCCAAGAGGAACAAGCTCAAGGGTACCAAGCACCCAAGAGTAATAAGCTTCTCAACTTGTAACTTCCACGTATCACCGCGGAGAACTCAAACCGATGCACCAAATGCAATGGCAAGGGCACACGGAGTGCCCAAGTCCTTCTCTCCCAAATCCCACCAAAGCAACTAATGCTAGGGAGGAAAATGAGAGGAAGAACAAGAAGGAGAACACCAAGAACTCCAAGATCTAGATCCAAGGGGTTCCCCTCACATAGAGGAGAAAGTGATTGGTGGAAATGTGGATCTAGATCTCCTCTCTCCTTTCCCCCAAGAACTAGCAAGAATCCATGGAGGGATTGAGAGATAGCAAGCTCGAAGAAGGTCAACAATGGGGGGAGAACACGAGCTCAAAGGATGGGGAACCATTGGGGAAGAAGACCCCCTTAAATAGGTCCCCACGAATCTGCCTGTTATGTGCAGAAAACTGTAAGACCGGTACAACCGGTGCACGAACCGGTACAAACGGTCAAAGCAGAGAAAAAACCAACCTGTAGGAAAAAGCCCTAAGCGGTACAACAGCCCGGGGAACCGGTAGTACCGGTTAAACTGAACTAACCGGTACAACCGGTCAACAACCGCCCAAGAACCGCTCCAAAACAGAAACTAGTCCGGTAGTAGAGCGGTACATGGCCGGTACAACCTTCGGACCAATTCTGGAGCGGTACAAACGCTCCAAACACCAGTGCAACCTCTCTATGGGGCGGTACAACCTCTCTATGTAAAACAGGTAAGATCAAAACAGCCACAACTTTCGCATACGAGCTCCGAATTCGACGAAATCAAGTTTGTTGGAAAGCTAAAGATAAGAGCAAACACAATCTTGATAGAAATATCAAGAAATAGCAATTGAGAAAATACCCAAAATAAAATGGTGAGAACCCTTTCTCAAATAAGACAGGTAAAAACTCCAATACTGATAACACAAAAGAAGATGCATATGAAATCGGTTTTCGATGTACTCGAGCTTGTCATCAAGATGACCATAAGCTCCAAATATCACAAGGAGAAGAACCAAACAAGAACCAAAAGAGATGATGCAAGGATGCAATGGTTTGAGCTCTCGATGAACGATACGATCCAGCTACTCACTAGAGAGCCCCCCTTGATAGTACGGCAAACGATCCTACAACTCGGTCTCCCAACTACCACTATGAGACCGGTAAAATAGAAAACCTATCAAGGGCAAACCTTTGCCTTGCACATAGTCCACTTGAGCTAGATGATGACGATCTTGACTTCCTCAAGTTGGACCACCTTTCTTGATTGTGTTGGCTCGATGAAGACTAGTTGATTTCTCCCCCATACTCCACTATGGGTGAGCCACTCTTCGGCATATCTTCACAATTCCATTGAAACCACAATGGACGACAAGCTTCAAGCTTGATTGCTCCCCCATACCCCATTACGGGTGAGCCACTCTTCGTGTTGCTCCACTTGAACTTGCACACGGCAATCTTGATGATGATCACCACTTGATTTCATCCTCTCCATGGGTTGTATGATATCTTCCTCTTGACGCAAGCCCATGGACACATACCTAACCCCACATAGAACTCTCACATAGACCATGGGTTAGTACACAGAGCGTAATGGACAATGCTTACCATACCATGGGATCACTTGACCCCTCTCGGTACATCTTCTACGCTTTGTGAGTTGATCAACTTGATTCACTCTTGACTTAGTCTTGATCAACCTTGGACCCTTCCAACTATCTTCATTTGGATGATGCCTTGAAGGTAAGCATGAATGATCACACAATCTTCTTCTTCAAGACATGCTTGCAATAAGCTCAACTCTCACATTACCAATCTTTGGATAATTCCTTAATAGCACCTTGGTCAACACATAAACTCCTTGAAACCAACACATGGACATCAAGAAAAGCCTATGGACAAATCCTTCAAATATAACCCAATGCAACCATTAGTCCATAGAGAATGTCATCAATTACCAAAACCACACATGGGGGCACCGCATGTCCTTTCAGTGAGAAAGTCTCATCATAGCCAACTCCTTGAACTTGTCGGAAACTTCTTTGCAACAAGCCGAGCTTCATAAATGGCGACATTACCATCAGTGTCTGTCTTCTTCAATGGCTTGCCGATCATCGGGCAAGTCCACCAAAGTCCATACTTTGTTCTCATACATGGATCCTATCTTGGATTTCATGGCTCCTAGCCATTTGTTGGAATCCGGGTCGACCATCGTTTCTCCATAGCTCGTAGGTTCACCATTGTCCAACAACATGACCTCCAAGACAGGGTTACCGTACCACTCAGAAGCTGTATGTACCCTTGTCGACCTACGAGGTTCGACAGTAACTTGATCCGAAGCTTCATGATCATCATCATTAGCTTCCTCTTCAACTGAAGTAGGTGCCACAGAAACATCTTTCTGTGTTGCGCTACTCTCTGGTTGAAGTAAAGGTTCAACAACCTCATCAAGTTCTATCTTCCTCCCACTCAATTCTTTCGAGAGAAACTCTTTCTCTAGAAAGGACCCATTCTTAGTGACAAACACTTTGTCCTCGGATCTGAGATAGAAGGCATACCCAACCGTCTCTTTTGGGTATCCTATGAAGATGCATTTTTCCGCTTTGGGTTCGAGCTTTTCCGGCTGAAGCCTTTTGACATAAGCATCGCAGCCCCAAACCTTAAGAAACGACAACTTGGGTTTCTTGACAAACCACGGTTCATACGGTGTCGTCTCCACAGACTTAGATGGTGCCCTATTTAAAGTGAATGTAGTTGTCTCTAATGCATAACCCCAAAACAATAGTGGTACATCGGCAAGAGACATCATAGAACGCACCATATCCAATAAGGTACGATTACGACGTTCAGACACATCGTTACGTTGTGGTGTTCCAGGTGGCATCAACTGTGAAACAATTCCACATTGTCTTAAGTGATTGCCAAACTCATAACTCATATATTCTCCCCTTCGATCGGATCGTAGGAATTTAATCTTCTTGTTACGATGATTCTCAACTTCACTCTAAAATTGCTTGAACTTTTCAAACGTTTCAGACTTATGCTTCATTGAGTAAACATACCCATATCTACTCAAATCATCGGTGAAGGTGAGGAAACAACGATATCCACCGCGCGCGTCAACACTCATCGGACCACACACATCAGCATGTATGATTTCCAACAAGTCACTTGCCCATTCCATTGTTCCGGAAAATGGGGTTTTAGTCATCTTACCCATGAGGCATGGTTCGCATGTGTCAAGTGATTCAAATAAAGTGACTCCAAAAGTCCATCAGCATGGAGTTTCTTCATGCGTTTTAGACCAATATGACCTAAGCGGCAGTTCCACAAGAAAGTGGTATCATTATCAACTCTACATCTTTTGACATCAATGTTATGAACAGGTGCATCACTACGATCGAGATTCAATAAACCATTCACATTGGATGCATGACCATAGAAGGTATTATTCATGTAAACAGAATAATCATTATTCTTCGACTTAAATGAACAACTGTATTGCAATAAACACGATCCAATCATGTTCATGCTCAATGCAGACACCAAATAACATTTATCTAGGTTCAACACTAATCTCGAAGGTAGAGGGAGCGTGCGATGGTGATCACATCAAACCTTGGAAACACTTCCAACACACATCGTCACCTCGCCCTTAGCTAGTCTCCGTTTATTCCGCAGCTTTTGTTTCAAGTTACCAACATTATCAAATGAACCGGTATCTAATACCCAGGTGCTACTAGGAGTACTAGTAACGTACACATGAATAACACGTATATCAAATATACTTTTGTTGAAGTTGCCAACCTTCTTATCTACCAAGTATTGGGGGCAGTTCCGCTACCAGTGACCATTCCCCTTACAATAGAAGCACTTAATCTCGGGTTTGGGTTCAACCTTGGGTTTCTTCACTGGAGCGGCAACTGGCTTACCTTTCATGAAGTTCCCTTATTTCCCTTGCCCTTCTTGAAACCAGTGGTCTTGTTAACCATCAACACTTGATGCTCCTTCTTGATTTCTACCTCCACGGCCTACCGTGAACAGCTCTGGGACCATCTCCATCCTTTGCATGTTATAGTTCATCACGAAGTTCTAGTAGCTTGGTGATAGTGTCTGGAGAACTCTGTCAATCACTATCTTATTGATAACCCACAAGTATAGGGGATCACAACAGTTTTCGAGGGTAGAGTATTCAACCCAAATTTATTGATTCGACACAAGGGGAGCCAAAGAATATTCTCAAGTATTACCAGTTGAGTTGTCAATTCAACCACACCTGAAAGACTTAATATCTGCAGCAAAGTATTTAGTAGCAAAGTAATATGGAAGTAACGGTAACGGTGGCAAAAGTAACAGTAGCAGTTTTGTAGCAATCATAACAGTGGCAACGGAAAAGTAACTAAGCAAAGATCAATATGTGAAAAGCTCGTAGGCAATGGATCAGTGATGGATAATTATGTCGGATGCGATTCCTCATGCAATAGTTATAACATAGGGTGACACAGAACTAGCTCCAGTTCATCAATGTAATGTAGGCATGTATTCCAAATATAGTCATACATGCTTATGGAAAAGAACTTGCATGACATCTTTTGTCCTACCCTCCCGTGGCAGCGGGGTCCTATTGGAAACTAAGGGATATTAAGGCCTCCTTTTAATAGAGTACCGGACCAAAGCATTAACACTTAGTGAATACATGAACTCCTCAAACTACGGTCATCACCGGGAGTGGTCCCGATTGTTGTCACTTCGGGGTTACCGGATCATAACACATAGTAGGTGACTATTGACTTGCAAGATAGGATCAAGAACTCACATATATTCATGAAAACATAATAGGTTCAGATCTGAAATCATGGCACTCGGGCCCTAGTGACAAGCATTAAGCATGGCAAAGTCATAGCAACATCAATCTTAGAACATAATGGATACTAGGGATCAAACCCTAACAAAACTAATTCGATTACATGGTAAATCTCATCCAACCCATCACCGTTCAGCAAGCCTACGATGGGATTACTCACGCACGGCGGTGAGCATCATGAAATTGGTGATGGAGGATGGTTGATGATGACGACGGCGACGGACTCCCCTCTCCGGAGCCCCGAACGGACTCCAGATCAGCCCTCCCAAAAGAGATTAGGGCTTGGCGGCGGCTCCGTATCATAAAACGCGATGAATCTTTCTCTCTGATTTTTTTCTCCCCAAACGCGAATATATGGAGTTGGAGTTGAGGTCGGTGGAGCACCAGGGGGCCCACGAGGCAGGGGGCGCGCCCAGGGGGCATGCGCGCCCCCACCCTCGTGGACAGGGTGTGGGCCCCCTAGTCTTGATTCTTTTGCCAGTATTTTTTATAAATTCCAAAAATATTCTCCGTGAAGTTTCAGGTCATTCTGAGAACTTTTATTTCTGCACAAAAATAACACCATGGCAATTCTGCTGAAAACAACGTCAGTCCGGGTTAGTTCCATTCAAATCATGCAAGGTTGAGTCCAAAACAAGGGCAAAAGTGTTTGGAAAAGTAGATACGACAGAGACGTATCAACTCCCCCAAGCTTAAACCTTTGCTTGTCCTCAAGCAATTCAGTTGACAAACTGAAAGTGATAAAGAAAAACTTTTACAAACTCTGTTTGCTCTTGTTGGTGTAAATATGTAAAGCCAGCATTCAGGTTTTCAGCAAAGATTATGAACTAACCATATTCACAATAACACTTAGGTCTCATATTTACTCATACCAATGACATAATCAACTAGCGAGCAATAATAATATATCTCGGAGGACAACACTTTCTCAAAACAATCATAATATAATATGACAAGATGGTATCTCGCTAGCCCTTTCTGAAACCGCAAAACATAAATGCAGAGCACCTCTGAAGATCAAGGACTAACTAAACATTGTAATTCATGGTAAAAGAGATCTAGTCACAGTCATACCCAATATAAATTAATAGTAATGGATGCAAATGACAGCGGTGCTCTCTAACTGGTGCTTTTTAATAAGAGGGTGATGACTCAACATAAAAGTAAATAGATAGGCCCTTCGCAGAGGGAAGCAGGGATTTGTAGAGGTGCCAGAGCTCGATTTTTGAAATAGAGATAAATAATATTTTGAGCGGCATACTTTCATTGTCAACATAACAACCAAGAGATCTCGACATCTTCCATGCTACACACATTATAGGCGGTTCCCAAACAGAATGGTAAAGTTTATACTCCCCCACCACCAACAAGCACACTCCATGGCTGGTCCGAAACAACGGGTACCGTCCATACCAACAACAGTCCTGGGGGAGTTTTGTTTGCAATTATTTTGATTTAAGCATGGGACTGGGCATCCTGGTTGCCGGCCATTTTCTCGTGAATGATGAGCGGAGTCCACTCATTGTGAGAATAACCCACCTAGCATGGAAGATATAGATAGCCCTAGTTGGTACATGCGCTATTCGAGCATACAAAACAGAATTTCATTTGAAGGTTTAGAGTTTGGCACATACAAATTTACTTGGAACGGCAGGTAAATACCGCATATAGGAAGGTATAGTGGACTCATATGGAATAACTTTGGGGTTTATGGAAGTGGACGCACAAGCAGTATTCCCGCTTAGTACAAGTGAAGGCTAGAAAGAGACTGGGAAGCGACCAACTAGAGAGCGACAACAGTCATGAACATGCATTAAAATTAATCAACACTGAGTGCAAGCATGATTAGGATATAATTCACCATGAACATAAATATCATGGAGGCTATGTTGATTTTGTTTCAACTACATGCGTGAACATGTGCCAAGTCAAGTCACTCGAATCGTTCAAAGGAGGATACCACCCTATCATACCACATCACAACCATTTTAATAGCATGTTGGCACGCAAGGTAAACCATTATAAACTCCTAGCTAATTAAGCATGGCATAAGCAACTATAATCTCTAATTGTCATTGCAAACATGTTTCATTCATAATAGGCTGAATCAGGAATGATGAACTAATCATATTTACAAAAACAAGATAGGTCGAGTTAATACCAGCTTCTCTCATCTCAATCAGTCCATCATATATCGTCATTATTGCCTTTCACTCGCACGACCGAACGGTGTGGATAATAATAGTGCACGTGCATTGGACTAAGCTGGAATATGCAAGCATTTAATACAGAGGAGAAGACAAGGTAATATGGGCTCTTGGTTAAATCAACAATAATGTATATGAGAGCCACTCAACATTTTCATTATGGTCTTCTCCTCTCGACCCCCAAAGAAAAGAAATAAAACTATTTACACGGGAAAGCTCCCAACAAGCAAAAGAAGAACGAGAAATCTTTTTGGGTTTTCTTTTAATTACTACTACTACAAGCATGGAAGGTAAACTAGCTAAAGGCTACAACTATTTTTTTTCTTAAGGTTTTTCAAACACACAAGAAAAAGACTTAGAAAAAAGAAAATAAAGTAGCATGGATACAATGAAAAAGTATGAGCACCGACAACTGGCATGAGTGTGTGAACATGAATGTAATGTCGGTGAGAATACGTACTCCCCCAAGCTTAGGCTTTTGGCCTAAGTTGGTCTATGCCCATGGATCAAAGCTACTCTCTCTGGTGCACTGAGGAGGGTCCTCAGGGTGCCACTGGTTAGTGATCTCCTCCGGATCCCACTGATAAACAGACTGCCGATAAGGGCCAAGTGGTGGCTCCGGCTCAGCCTCGGGAGCAGGTGTCGTGCTCAAGTATGCATGAATGGCCTCCGGCAAAATGAGGTACTTGCCTGAAAATATGTTAAACAAAGAGGGCGCAGGCAAAGTAATAACCTCACAATAATTTTTATCGAATATCAAATTATACTTAAGCAGTTTCTTCTTATTTTTAACAATAAAATCATGTGCTACCATACTCTTATAATCTGGAAATACGGGGGCAGCAACTTTTCTTCTTTCTCATAATGCCTAATAGGTATGTTAAAGTGTGCAGCAAGGCGCGAGGCAAAGATGCCACCGAGAATGGGGCCCTTTGTACGGTTCAGACTCAACCGTTTAGCAATAATAGCGCCTAAACTGAAAGTTGTATCACAAAACAAAGCATGGCGCAAAATAACAATGTCAGGAGCACTAAGATTTCCACTGTTTCCGCGACCAATTAAACATCTACTAGCAAATATTGCAAAGTAACGTAGGACAGGAAAATGTATGCTAGTAATTCTTGCATCGGAAACTTTCCTCGTTTCCCCTACAGCTATCATATCAATAAACCCTTCCACATCATTACGACGTGGCTCCTCTACGCTGCCTTCAAAAGGCAACTTGCAAACCGCACAAAAATCATAAAGTGACATCTCCTTAAACTCATCATATAAATAAAAATCCACTGAAGGTGGTGATCTCCTAGCATGGAAATGAAAATTTTGCACAAAAATATTAGTGAGTAGGAGATACTGTTCACGCTGGTCGCGGAGGAAGTCGGTGAGGCCTGCATTCTAAGCCAAATAATAAAAATCATCATGAATCCCGACTGCCTTAACTCCTCACAAGGCCATTCACATGGCCGAACCTCCGCAGTACAAGGAAGATTATATTTGGGCATCTTATTTTCTTCACTTTGCTTATCCTTCGAGCTTCGGCAAGAAGAGCCCCTCAGGAACCTCTTCATCATTTTCTTTCTCTGAAAAATTTCTGAAATTTTTAGTGACTCAAAATAAAGGTGAACCAAACTCAACAAGATTGATAGCAACTACTCCCACAAGTGCCTAGAGACTATATCATGCATTAGAACTACTTGGGACCATATAAATTTGACATGCAAGCTCAAGAACAGGGTCACCTTAGCAGCAAAAATTTGCAATGAATAAAGCACTTGAACAAAAACTAATTGGACCATTGGAGGAGTCACATACCGAAGAACAATCCCCCAAAACATTTTTGTGAATGAAGCTTTGAGCAAGGAGATCGAAAATCGCAGCAAGACAAGCTAGAACACGAGTTTGAGTTGTGTGGTGATTTTTTCTGAAGGAAGACGAAGTGTGTGGGTGCTGGAATAAGTGGAGGGGGCCACGTGGGGCCCACGAGGTAGGGGGCGCGCCCTGGACCCTCGTGGCCAGGTGGTGGCACCCTCTGCTATGTTCTCGGTGCCAGATATTCTTAAATATTCCAGAAAAAAATCATATTTCAATTTTGGGACATTTGGAGAACTTTTATTTTCGGGGTATTTTTATTGCAAGGATAATTCAGAAAAGAGACAGAAAATACTATTTTTGCTCTATTTAATCTAAGTAACAGAAAGTAAAAGGAGGGTACAGAGAGTTGTGCTTTCTAACTTCATCCATCTCATGCTCATCAAAAGGAATCCACTAACAAGGTTGATCAAGTCTTGTTAACAAACTCATTCCGAATCGCATGAAACCGGAGAATTTTCGAAT
Organism: Triticum aestivum; assembly: GCF_018294505.1. NCBI lineage: Eukaryota > Viridiplantae > Streptophyta > Magnoliopsida > Poales > Poaceae > Triticum > Triticum aestivum. The sequence goes on along the minus strand of NC_057811.1, from coordinate 458,657,958 downwards.
AGCACTAAGTTACCTCAACAGGGATATGCATGTCCCCAACAATAATAATATCATATTTCTTCTTGACAGTAGGAAGAGGAAATTCAAAACCTCCAATAGTGATAGTTGGAATTTTTCCAATAGAATTTATACTGTGGACTTGAGGTTGTTTCCTCGGGAAGTGTACCGTATGCTCATTACCATTAACATGAAAAGTGACATTGCCTTTGTTGCAATCAATAACAGCCCCTGCAGTATTCAAAAAGGGTCTACCAAGGATAATTGACATACTATCGTCCTCGGGAATATCAAGAATAACAAAGTCCGCTATGATAGTAACGTTTGCAACCACAACAGGCACATCCTCACAAATACCGACGGGTATAGCAGTTGATTTATCGGCCATTTGCAAAGATATTTCAGTACGTGTCAACTTATTCAAATCAGGTCTACGATATAAAGAGAGAGGCATAACACTAACACCGGCTCCAAGATCACATAAAGCAGTTCTAACATAGTTTCTTTTAATGGAGCATGGTATAGTTGGTACTCCTGGATATCCTAGTTTCTTAGGTATTCCACCTTTAAAAGTATAATTAGCAAGCATGGTGGAAATTTCAGCTTCCAGTATCTTTCTTTTATTAGTAACAATATCTTTCATATACTTAGCATAAGGATTCATTTTAAGCATATCAGTCAAAGCATATGCAAAAAGATAGGTCTAATCATTTCAGCAAAGCGCTCAAAATCCTCATCATCCTTTTTCTTGGATGGTTTAGGAGGAAAAGGCATGGGTTTCTGAACCCATGGTTCTCTTTCTTTACCGTGCTTCCTAGCAACAAAGTCCTTTGTTATCATAACGTTGATTCTTTGATTGTGGGTTATCAAGATCAACAGCAGGTTCAATCTCTACATCATTATTATCGCTAGGTTGAGCATCAATATGAACATCATCCTTAACATTATCACTAGGTTCATGTTCATTACCAGATTGTGTTTCAGCATCAGAGATAGAAATATCATTGGGATTCTCAGGTGTGTCAACAACAGGTTCACTAGAAGCATGCAAAGTCCTATCATTTTTCTTTTTCTTCCTCTTAGAAGGACTAGGCACATCAACATTAGTTATCTGAGAATCTTGTTGAATTCTCTTAGGGTGGCCCTCAGGATACAAAGGTTCCTGAGTCATTTTACCCCCTCTAGTCATAACTCTAACAGGATTATCATTTTTCTTATTATTTAATTCATTGAGCAAATCATTTTGAGCTTTAAGCACTTGTTCTACTTGAGTGGTAACCATAGAAGCATGTTTACTAATGAGTTTAAGTTCACCTTTAACTCTAGACATATAATCACTCAAGTGTTCAATCATATAAGCATTGCGTTTCAATTGTCTACCAACATAAGCATTGAAGTTTTCTTGTTTAACAATAAAATTATCAAACTCATCCAAGCATTGGCTAGCAGACTTATAACGAGGAATATCACCTTCATCAAATCTATAGAGAGAATTTACCTTTACTACCTGTGTCGGGTTAACAAGACCATGTATTTCTTCAATATGTGGTAAATTCTTAACATCTTCAGCTTTAATACCTGTTTCTTTCATAGATTTCTTTGCCTCTTGCATATCTTCAGGACTGAGAAATAGAATACCCCTTTTCTTCGGGGTTGGCTTAGTAGTTGGTTCAGGAAGTGTCCAATTGTTTTCATTAGTCAACATATTATTCAATAACAATTCAGCTTGATCAACAGTTCTTTCCCTGAAAACACAACCAGCACAACTATCCAGGTGGTCTCTAGAAGCATTGGTTAGTCCATTATAAAAGATATCAAGTATTTCATTTTTCTTAAGAGGATGATCAGGCAAAGCATTGAGTAATTGGAGAAGCCTCCCCCAAGCTTGTGGGAGACTCTCTTCTTCAATTTGCACAAAATTGTATATTTCCCTTAAGGCAGCTTGTTTCTTGTGAGCGGGGAAATATTTAGCAGAGAAGTAATAAATCATATCCTGGGGACTACGCACACAACCAGGATCAAGAGAATTAAACCATGTTTTAGCATCACCCTTTAGTGAGAACGGAAATAGCTTAAGGATATAGTAGTAACAATTTTTTTCCTCATGAGTGAATAGGGTGGCTATATCATTCAGTTTAGTAAGATGTGCCACAACAGTTTTAGATTCATAGCCATAAAAAGGATTAGATTCAACCAAAGTAATTATCTCAGGATCGACAGAGAAATCATAATCCTTATCAGTAATGCAGATAGGTGAAGTAGCAAAAGCAGGGTCATATTTCATTCTAGCATTCAAAGACTTTTCTTTCAGCTTAGCTAATAATTTCTTAGGATCAGATCTATCATTGCAATCAAGAAAATCTCTAGCAGTTTCTTCATCCATAACATAACCCTCAGGCACAACAGGCAATTCATATCTAGGGGGAGAATCTTCATCATCACTTTCATCAATATTATCAGGTTCAATAATTTCATTCTCTCTAACCCTAGCAAGTTGTTCATCAAGAAATTCACCTAGTGGCACAATATTATCAAGCATAGAAGTAGTTTCATCATAAGTATCACGCATAGCAGAAGTGGCATCATCAATAACATGCGACATATCAGAATTAATAGCAGAAGCAGGTTTAGGTGTCGCAAGTTTACTCAAAACAGAAGGAGAATCAAGTGCAGAGCTAGATGGCAGTTCCTTACCTCCCCTCGTAGTTGAGGGATAAATTTTGGTTTTCTCGTCTTTCAAGTTCCTCATAGTGATCAGCAGATATAAATCCCAAGTGACTAAAAGAATAGATCTATGCTCCCCAGCAACGGCGCCAGAAAATAGTCTTGATAACCCACAAGTATAGGGGATCGCAACAGTTTTCGAGGGTAGAGTATTCAACCCAAATTTATTGATTCGACACAAGGGGAGCCTAAGAATATTCTCAAGTATTAGAAGTTGAGTTGTCAATTCAACCACACCTGAAAGACTTAATATCTGCAGCAAAGTATTTAGTAGCAAAGTAATATGGAAGTAACGGTAATGGTGGCAAAAGTAACAGTAGCAGTTTTGTAGCAATCGTAACAGTGGCAATGGAAAAGTAACTAAGCAAAGATCAATATGGGAAAAGCTCGTAAGCAATGGATCAGTGATGGATAATTATGTCGGATGCGATTCCTCATGCAATAGTTATAACATAGGGTGACACAGAACTAGCTCCAGTTCATTAATATAATGTATTCTGAATATAGTCATACGTGCTTATGGAAAAGAACTTGCATGACATCTTTTGTCCTACCCTCCCGTGGCAGCGGGGTCCTATTGGAAACTAAGGGATATTAAGGCCTCCTTTTAATGGAGTACCGGACCAAAGCATTAACACTTAGTGAATACATGAAGGGAAACGCTTGCTGCCGGCTGACGGCTAAGGTTTCGGCCGGTCACTTGGACGCGCGACGCACTGACCTGTGGCCCAGGCATTTATTACTCTCCCCTTTTTGGCCCTATCTTCTTCCTCATGCGACCTCGTCCACTCATTTTCTCTAGCAAGCTGCACAATCACCACTTTTCCTCCTCCTCCTCTCTGTGTAGGGTGCATCTACAGAGCTGCGGCCGGAGCGCGCGGTGCTGCCATCGGCCACGGCCATGCTACAACGGTGGCGAGCTTCGTGGCTAGGGATCACATACTGGGGGACCGGCCAGTGATGCTTGCTGCTAGTCACCAGCGACGCGACGCCCGGTGGTACAACCGTGTACAGCAGGGAGCTGGAACCATGTACACTGGGAGCTGGAACCGGCTATGCGGGGCACTGCATCGGTGCCTACAGGATGAGGCAACACGGTGTTGGCCATGCGACAATCATGTACGCCGAGAGCTGGAACAGGCAAACGTGGGAGCTGCATCGGGCGTACAGGATGCTACCACCGGCGATGAAGACTGCTGCAACCATTCATGATGGTGCCCCGACCCATGACGGCGGCGACGTTGTTTTTGCTGCATCCGTCGTTGTTTTTTGTGATGATCGGCGTTGACGTTTGCTGCAACGACGCCCCGACCCACGACGGCGGTGACGACGTTTTGCTGCATCCGTCGTCGTTTTTGCTACCACCGACGTGATGTTTTGCTGCAACCATTCATGACGACGCCCTGAGCCGCGACGGCGGCGAGGCCATTTTTGTTGCATCCATCGTCGTTTTTTTTGCTACAGAATCCACCGATGAATTCAAAAGATGGAACCGATGAATAAAAACAGACAGGCGGCGGAGATGTTAAAACCACCGATACGGGTGTTACAACCATTGACAAAAAAAGCTTCAGGCCTAGATCGAAAAAGCTTCATTCATCGACAGCGGAAGCTTCAACCAGCCACTGCCAAACTGATAAAGCTGCAGCTGTTGCTTAAAAAGCTTCAACCATAGGTGAAAATGCTTCAACCGGAAGATATACAAAGTTTCAATCGGGCATTGCAAAACCAAAGGAGTTGCAACTGTTTACAGAACAAGCTTCAATAGTTAATGAAAAAAGCTTCAATCGGGACGGTGGAAAGCTTCAACTTGTGAAAAATGCTTCAACCGGCATGGAAATAGCTTCATCCGGTGTGAGAAAAAACTTCAACTGAACGCGCCAATGGTCTAAGCGGCGACGTTGAGAGCTGCGGCCGGTAGCACGCCGATGTAGTGACGGATGTGCTACGATGGCGGCTGCTAGGTCCTGCAACGACAAGGTGTTGGCCTGCTACAAGACGGCGGCGTTTTTCTACGGGGTGACTAGTTCCTGCTGGACTAGCAAGGGCGGATCTGCGAACGGCGACCACTGGCGACGAGGGTGCCCGACCACTATGACACCATGGGGAATGCTGCAACCTTTCTACGACAAGATGCAACCGTCCCACGATGGAGCTGCAACTGATGACGCGGCGTCCGCGACCAGTGATACGGAAAGCTGCGACCGCGGTGAGGAAAGCTGCAACTGAGGCCAAAGAAAGCTACAACGTGCATCCAAAAAAGCTACAATCGGCGATAGAAAAAGCTTCGACCGGAGATGGCAGGGTTGACCATGGTGCAAGTGGTGACGCCGAAGGAGCTGCGCGGTGGTGCATGGTGCTGCTGGAACGGCCGTGTGGCGTGCTACTACTGCGGCGACTAGGTGCTACAACGAGCGACGACTCCTACGACACGCAATGCTCGAAGTTGTGAGACCATGGGATGGCTGGTTGGACGCCACCGACACCTATGCCGTGACGTACGAGTGACCATGGCTGGAGGCGTTGGACCGGTGACGCACACAAGGGCCGGCGTCCAGCGTTGAGTGCGGGAGGAGTAAACGATCTCCTTATTTTCTGGTGTCAAGTACGGCAACACATGGAGTATGGAGTAATAACGGTTTGTGGATTTATTAATATAGTATAAGCAAGGAAAAAGGACGACCGGCCCACATGACGTACGATCGGACAGATTACATTAGTTTGATCGAACGGTCATTAGCTGACCGGCGCGCGCTTCCGCCGGTCCGCCGGCGCCTAGCATCGGCCACTCCTCAAACTACGGTCATCACCGGGAGTGGTCCCGATTGTTGTCACTTTGGGGTTACCGGATCATAACACATATTATGTGACTATTGACTTGCAAGATAGGATCAAGAACTCACATATATTCATGAAAACATAATAGGTTTAGATCTGAAATCATGGCACTCGGGCCCTAGTGACAAGCATTAAGCATGGCAAAGTCATAGCAACATCAATCTTAGAACATAATGGATACTAGGGATCAAACCCTAACAAAACTAACTCGATTACATGGTAAATCTCATCCAACCCATCACCGTCCAGCAAGCCTACGATGGGATTACTCACGCACGGCGGTGAGCATCATGAAATTGGTGATGGAGGATGGTTGATGATGACGACGGCGACGAATTCCCCTCTCCGGAGCCCCGAACGGACTCCAGATCAGCCCTCCCGAAAGAGATTAGGGCTTGGTGGCGGCTCCGTATCATAAAACACGATGAATCCTTCTCTCTGATTTTTTTCTCCCCGAACGCAAATATATGGAGTTGGAGTTGAGGTCGGTGGAGCACCAGGGGACCCACGAGGCAGGGGCGCGCCCAGCGGGGCATGCGCGCCTCCCACCCTCGTGGACAGGGTGTGGGCCCCTGGTCTTGATTCTTTCGCCAGTATTTTTTATAAATTCCAAAAATATTCTCCGTGAAGTTTCAGGTCATTCCGAGAACTTTTATTTCTGCACAAAATTAACACCATGGCAATTCTGCTGAAAACAGCGTCAGTCTGGGTTAGTTCCATTCAAATCATGCAAGTTAGAGTCCAAAACAAGGGCAAAAGTGTTTGGAAAAGTAGATACGATGGAGACGTATCACTTATCTGGAAGATTAACTCCCACTTGATTCAAGCGATTGTAGCACCCAGACATTCTGAGCACATGCTCACTGGCTGAGCTATTCTCCTCCATCTTGTAGGCAAAGAACTTGTCAGGGGTCTCATACCTCTCAACACGGGCTTGAGCCTGAAATACCATTTTCAGCTCTTGGAACATCTCATATGTTCCATGACGTTCAAAAACGTCTTTGGAGCCCTGAATCTAAGCCGTAAAGCATGGCGCACTAAACTATCAAGTAGTCATCTAAACGTGTCTGCCAGATGTTCACAACATCCACAGATGACGCTAGAGGGGTTGGCACACCGAGCGGTGCATCAAGAACATAAGCCTTCTATGCAGCAGTGAGGACAATCCTCAGACTACGGCCCTAGACCGCATAATTGCTTACAATATCTTTCAACTTAGTCTTTCTCTAGGAACGTATTAAAATAGGGAGCTATAGCGCGAGCTATTGATCTACAACATAATTTGCAAAGACAAATTAGACTATGTTCATGATAATGAGTTCAACTAATCATAATACTTAAGAACTCCCACTCAAATCGACATCCCTCTGGTCGTCCTAGTGTAACATGATCCAAATTCACCAACCCAAGTCTGATCATCACGTGAGATGAGGTGGTTTCAATGGTGAACATCTCCATGTTGATCATATCTACTATATGACTCATGTTCGACCTTTCGGTCTCTTGTGTTCCGGGGCCATGTCTGTACATGCTAGGATCGTCAAGTTTAACCCAAGTGTTCCGCGTGTGCAAAACTGGCTTGCACCCATTGTATGCGAACGTAGAGTCTATCACACCCGATCATCACGTGGTGCTTCGAAACAACGAACTTTCGCAACGGTGCACACTTGGGGAGAACACAATTTTATCTTGAAATTTTAGTGAGGGATTACCTTATAATGCTATCGTCGTCCTAACCAAAATAAGATGCATAAAAGGATTAATATCACATGCAAATCATAAGTGACATGATATGGCCATCAACTTGTGCTTTTGATCTCCATCTCCAAAGCGCCAGCATGATCTCCATCGTCACCGGCATGACACCATGATCTCCATCATCGTGTCGCCATCGGGGTTGTCACGCCAACCATGCTTCTACTACTATTACTACCGCTTAGCGATAAAGTAAAGCATTACATAGCGCTTAATGATTGACACGCAGGTCATACAATAATTAAAGACAACCCTATGGCTCTTGTCGGTTGCCGTATGCATCGACATGCAAGTCGGTATAAACTATTACAAACATGATCATCTCATACATCAAATATATTTCATCATGTCTTTGGCCATATCATATCACAACATACCCTGCAAAAACAAGTTAGACGTCCTCTAATTGTTGTTGCATGTTTTACGTGGCTGCTATGGATATCTAGCAAGAACGATTCTTACCTACGCAAAGCCACAACGGTGATATGCAAGTTGCTATTTAACCTTCTACAAGGACCGCCTTTGTCGAATCCGATTCAACTAAGGTGGGAGAGACACACACCCGCCAGCCATCTTTATGCAACAAAGTCACATGTCTGTCGATGGAACCGGTCTCATGTACGTGGACATGTAAGGTTGGTCCGGGTCGCTTCATCCCACAATACCGCCGAATCAAGAAAAGACCAAGGAAGGAAGCAATCTGAATATCAACGCCCACAAACTCCTTTGTGTTCTACTCATGATGTCATCTACGCATAGACCTAGCTCATGATGCCACTGTTGGGGAACGTTGCATGGGAAACAAAAATTTTCCTACGCTCACCAAGATCCAATCTAGGAGATGACCATCTATGAGAGGAGAGATTGGATCTACATACCCTTGTAGATCGCTAAGCGGAAGCGTTAAGAAACGCGGTTGATGTAGTCAAACATCTTCGCGATCCAATCACGATCCGTCCCGCGAACTCCGATCCAAGTGCCGAACGGACGACACCTCCGCGTTCAACACACGTACGGCTTGATGACACCTTCACCTCCTCGATCCAGCGAGCGATGGTGAAGTAGTAGCTCGGGTCCTCCGGCAGCACGATGGCGTGGTGGCGGTGGTGGTGGAGAAATCTCAGCAGAGCTTCGCTAAGCACTACGGAGAGAAGATGGGTTACGAGGGAGAGGAAGGGCAGCGCCGTGGCATAGATTGGGTGCGGCTGCCCTCCCTCTCCTCATCTATATATAGGTTGAAGGGAGAGAGGGGGACGCCCCTAGGGGATCCCATCTAGGGCCGGCGGCCACTAGAGGGAAACCCTAGATGGGTTTTCCCCCTTAGGAGACTTGGCCCCCAAGCCAAAGGGGTGGGAACCCTAGGGTGGCGCCCCCACCTCCTCTGGCAATGTGGGAAGGGGTGAGGGGGCGCACAACCCCTTAGTGGGCTGGTTTGCCCCCTC